>NW_004191924.1:9296-20198 GCF_000330505.1 Entamoeba invadens IP1
ATCATCTTATACAAATGGGCTGATACAGTCATGTCTCCTTGTATTTCAACAATTTATGAAATACACTTTTGAGTAAGAATTTTGGCTGGCGGGAAAAAAATAACTTTTGTGTTAATTATGTGATGATTGTGTCGTCCATTTTCACACTAACCTTATAAATACATCACAACACGGTGTTTTTTACATCATCGTTTTGCGAGTCCACCAAAGGCAAAAACACTTCCGAACAAAGCAATAACGCTTTTTACCATTGACAATTAAAAAAATAATATTTTTTATTTTTTAATCAGTTTCTTTATATAAGTTTGATTGAAATAATATTTAAAAATGAATAAATATTATTTCAATTATTTAACAAATGAATTACTTTGACAATGTGAGTGTTAAAGTTATAAAGACTCAACAACATTATTACATCCTATCCATATATAAGTGTATATTTGATGTTTTTTCCAATGAATGATATTAGTACAAACCGCATTGTTGATATTTTGATTTTGGTCGAACATTATGAAATAATCGGTTCACACTCCAAATCTGTTTAATGTTTTTGGAAAATAAAACAGAATAACAAAAATTTAATTAGATTGGTTTTAATTAAAATTATGAATAACTATTTTTTTCAAAAATATCTATTGTTACTCAGTTTGAAAAATCAAACCAAAATCACCACAGAGTTTATTAACAAAACAATCTACCTTTTTATTTGATTTGGGGATGATAGCTTAATTTATAATTATAAAATATAAAGGTTGAAATAAAATTATTTTTGATTAGAAATAAAAATCATTTTAATTGAGATTTATTTAAAATGAAATAAAAAAACAAATAAACTGTATTAACACACAATGGAAAACGAGTTGACAGCACTCTCAACACTCTGCACTAACGCAGCAAAAGCGGTTTCAGACCTCCACAAAAATATTAAGGAAAACAACTTTGTTGACGATAAGTCACTTGACATCACACAACGCATTCAGAATGCAGAGGGACACTTCGACAGACTTGATGAAATATTTGACAGAAAGAAGAACATCACAACATCGCTCAACGCAATGTCACTGAATTAATTAACCCATCAAACAAAATCAAAAGCGAGATAACTCTATATTCAACAAAAAGCGACAATGAGAAGTTGTATGAGATTTACAACGTCAAAATTGCACTTTATGAAGAGAAGTTAAAATGGACACAAAACCACATGAAGATGAAATTTACAGAATTGCACAAATTAAGAACACAGCAGTCGATCAAATAACAAAATCGGATAATTTCATTACTGCGAAAAGACAACATGATGAAGAAACAGAGAAAAAGAAGCGTGAACACATCACACTTGAAGAAGAAGTCGGTCTAGAAAAATTGACGGGAATGAAAATCGTGGATGTTGTGTTTGATTCTAACAATGACGATTGGTCACAAGGTACATTAGTGTTTTATGAAAAAGTCGAGAACAAAAGTAACTTGTGCTTTTTGGTAGAAGACACAAATCACAACAAGTTTGGTGGTGTGTACACTGGAGATGTTGATGATGTTGACGATGATTTTGGAGAATTTTTCGACAATTCTTACGTATTTTCACTTGTGAGAAATGGCACTTTGAATCCAAGAAAGTTTAAAAATAGAGATTCTTTTTCTAATGGATTACATCTATATCTTCAAGACGAACCACATCTCTTCAAATTTGGTGACGGTCATGATATAGCTGTGTTCAAGAAAGGTCAAAATGGTAGTTATTGCAACCCACAAACTTACACCTCCAAACTGAACGAGTTGAGTGACAAATATTTCACACCAAAAAGTGTAGTTGTTTTCCAACTCAATTGACTTTTTTGTTTTGTTTTTATTTACATTTTCAAATTATTGCAACATGTTGGCGGCAAAGTGCCATTTGTGATTTGCCATGTCATCACAAATGAAATAAACGTACATTAAGTTTTAATAAAATCTGTTTTTGAATGGTTATAGATGTAAAAAAAAACAGAGAAGTTTTATCCTCGTTTTAACTATCATTGAAATATAAAAATAAACCGAACCTTTATTCAATCAACAACATTTTTACCATGACTATAGTTTTTCAATTTTTTTAAAAAATAAATAATTACAATCAACATAAAGAAAAATAGAAAAACTTGAATCAAAACTGTTTCCAAAATCAAACAAAAACACCGTTTTTATCGAATCTATTTTATCAATAAAAAAGAAAGTTCTTTTGAGTAAAAAGAATCGAAAAGAATTATGGTGTAGCTTTTTCCCCACTCTTTAAGTTTTGTTTTTTTCCTTTGAAAATTTCCAATAAATATTTTTACTAGTTAATGATTAAACAGTATATAGACCTCCTATTAACCCATAAACAAAACTTAAAATAATGATGAATTATCATTTTCACCTGATATTAAAATGTTAATATCTGTTGATCTTTACTGTATTTGGAAAGGCTCTTTCTCCAATTAAAGTTGCTCCTTCAGGAATGTCTATATTTTCCAAACTGTTGCACAACTGAAAAGCATCAGTTCCAATTTCCTTCACATTTTTGGGTATATTGATTTGTTCCAACGCATAACACTCTGAAAAACATGCATCTTCTATTTTGGTCACCGTTTCCGGTATCGCAACTTTACTCAAATTTCTACACTCACAAAAGCAGCAATTTCCCAAGCACTCGATACCTTCTGGAATAGTCATTTCAATCAAATCATAACACCCATAAAACGCATTTTGTCCAATTTTCTTCATTTTCCCTGTGAATTGAATTGAAGTTATCGAATCACAAAATTGGAATGAAAAACTTTCTAATTCAACCAAATTTGAAGGTAATTTGATAGCAGAAAGTGCACGACAATTCATAAAACAGGTCGACTCGATTTTGGTCACACTTTCTGGTATTTCTATCGCTGAAAGTTTTTCACATCCATTGAACATATTATCTGGAAGAACTTCAATGTTTTGTGGAAGTTTAACAGTTACAAGTGAACTACACCCTTCAAAGCAACTTCTACCAATGTGGTTGACAAACTTTGGAAATTCAAATGATGTCAAATTACCACAACGATTAAAACAGAAGTATTTAATAGCCAAAATGTTTTGTGGAACAACAAAAGTAGTCATCTTCTTTGTATTAGTATAACAAGATTCACCAAGAGAATTGACACATTCAGGAATTGCTATACCAAAAATCTTACGGTCGTAGCTTTCATATGTGACATTTTTAAATGTGAACATTTTGTTCTCTTCTTTCTGTGTAGTGTGGTAATTGACATTGAACCAAACGTTTATATTAAAGAACTTGACTTTTTGAGTTGCATCTGTTATTTGAGAAGTTGTCTGTCTGTACTCTATTTTGATTTCTTCGATTTCATCAATTTCTTCTTCAACATCAACTTCAACGTTTTCTTCTTCATTTTGATTTGTTGTTTGTTCAATGACATCTTCATTACTCTCGTCATTTGTTCTTTCTTCTTGATTATCAACAATCTCTCCATTTTCTTGTGATGAGAAGTTTGGCTGAACATCACAACAATTGGTTGTTTCGATATTTTGTTGTACGATTTCTTCATCTTGGTCATTCCAATTGTTCTCTTCGTTTTGATCATTCGGTTGGTCATTCTCTTCGTTTGTTTTCTCTGTTTCGTTTTCAACAACTTCTTCATTATTTTGCTGTGGAAGCTCGACGTGATCATCACCACAATCGTCAGTTCCACAGTTTGGTTCTTCATTGTCATCGTTTACTTCGTCTTCGTCATTGTATTCATCATAAACTACTTTTGGCTTATAAGCGATGAGGATTGTGTTTCCAAAAGATTCGTCTTCTTCAGACCATAAATTGAGTGTTTCTATCTTTGAAAAGAATTTAAAAGTCTTGAGAGTGAGAGGTATTGGATTTGCATGGAACATATCCATATTGTCTTTAAATTTTGTGTTCACAAGAGTGAAATTGATAAAGTCGATCATTGAGGAAAAGTATTTTGAAACAACCATTCCATGGAATGTATCAATACGAGTCATGTAGTATTTGGATTTTAATATTTCAATGACCTATTTATATCTTTTCTATTCGGCAAAATGTCTATGTAAAATAATTTAGACATCAAAAGTCTAATAAAATAGAAGTTTTTTTATACATTTTAAAAATGCTCTAACCAAAATTATTTTTAAAATAAAAAATTTATATTCTTATTTTAATATATTATAGTACATTTATTATAATTGCATAATATAATTATCAACTTAAAATAAAAAACAAATTAAATCCATTATTAGATTTTTTGAGCTTTCAATCGTCACTTTTTGTATTAAATTGACAACATTGACCGAGAATGACTCATTGTTGAAGATTAATATGAATGTATTTCAGCATAGTCCGGCAAACAGAATCAAAAAACGTCCGTTATAAATTCGGCATTGTGTTTTTTAGGAAATTTCTCAAATTTTGAACTTTCCAAAAATTTTGCATAAGGATCACATTTTCAAATAACAATTTAAAGTAAAACTCATATAATTGACTTTATTAAAATATTTTTTTCAAAATCCATTTGAATAACAACATGAAGTATACATCACAATTTCTATAACAAAACAATAAATCTAACCTAATTTAAAACATGAATATTTAAACTATATTACAATCGTTAAATATAACAACAGTTTTCAATAATGACCATTCAAAAATAATTAAACCTAACATATTGAAATTCATATATTATAAATATATTATAAATATACTAAATTATTTTTGAAACTTAAATTAAAAAATAATAAATAATATAGTATAACCTATTATAATTTAAAAACAAATGTTTATAATATAAATATAATATAATTATTAATAATTTAACTCCCATTAAAAAAGTGTATTAAAATTAATCATAATATTTATAACAAATAATGATACAATAATTACAAAAAATAAATATCAATTTTCAAAAACTATTAGTAAAACCAATAACAACTATTGAATAATAGTAGAATAAAACACAAATTTGTATTTATAGAATTATAAATAAATGTTAACTATTAAAAATTCATTGATTATAGTTTGAATAATAATAATAATTTTCTAATCAAATTTTATAATTTAATATTTGTATGTTATTGATTTTATTTATTACTTTAATATTTTTATCACATTTATATTAACACTCATTTTGTGTATTGATTTATTAACATTTTAATATTTTTTATTAGTTTAATTTGATTGGGATATTAACAATTAAATTATATATTTTATTTTAATTTACAAATTATAATATATTTATCAATTATACTACACAAAAGTGCCAAACCAAACCCACCTTAAGAACAATCAATTACATTAAACTTTTTTTTATCTTTTGAATAACGTCTCTATCAAAATGCAAAATTATGGGGTTATATTCAATTAAATTAATAATATATTAATATTTATTATAACGATATAATGTTAGTTTATAATAGTTTATAATAATAATATAAATTAACAAATAAATAAATTAATAAATTATAATTTATAATAAAATAATAAAATAGTTTAATAAATTAATAAATTAATAAATTAATAAATTAATAAATTAATAAATTAATAATTAATAATTAATAATTAATAATTAATAATTAATAATTAATAATTAATAATTAATAATTAATAATTAATAATTAATAATTAATAATTAATAATTAATAATTAATAATTAATAATTAATAATTAATAATTAATAATTAATAATTAATAATTAATAATTAATAATTAATAATTAATAATTAATAATTAATAATTAATAATTAATAATTAATAATTAATAATTAATAATTAATAATTAATAATTAATAATTAATAATTAATAATTAATAATTAATAATTAATAATTAATAATTAATAATTAATAATTAATAATTAATAATTAATAATTAATAATTAATAATTAATAATTAATAATTAATAATTAATAATTAATAATTAATAATTAATAATAAATAAATAATAAAAAAATTTAATAATAAATAATAATTAATAAATAATAAATAATAAATATTAGATAATAAATAATAATTAATTAATAATTTAATAATTTAATAATTTAATAATTTAATAATTTAATAATTAACAATGTAATAATAAAAATAATATAATAATATAATAATATTAACATTATTTAATATTAAAACATATCAAAATCAATTTAAAGAAATTGAAGTCTTCTCTCGATAACTGCCAAGTGCTTCCTGAAGCATTGCAAAAAGTGTTTCAATTTTTAAATTGGCTCTTAGGGCAAATTTGACATTTGAAAAGTACCTTTCAATACACGCAGAACTTGGTATTATTGCAATACAGCAACACACAACTTCGTACAACTTTGGGAATTCTTCCCGCTTAAAAGGAAAAAAGTCGCGTAAACTGATTCTTCTTTTGATTCCAGTTCTTTCTCTTATTTTTTGTTCAAATACACTCTGATGATGTTTTGATCTGAAATCACAGCAAAATTTCTCGATTGACAACCCTTGTTGGACACGGATTCGTTCAATTTCAACGCCAAATAAATCTATTTCTCTTTGAATATCTTCATAACCTGGACCAGCTGTGAATTTACCTTCCTTAATGATAGTTTCTGGACAATAGAAAATATCAAATAAATAATCCAAATCTCGTTTTTCTATCATTTCTTTTTCAAGTGCTTCGCTTATTATAAAATGTTCACAATCAATTTGTGTTTTTGTGTTAACATTAATCGTTTGATCACAATTAAAATAACGCAATTCGAATTGAAATCTTAGCTTCATCAGAACTTGAAGTACAACTGACGGATTATTTATACACTTTGAAGTTTTAGGGAAATAACACTCGTCAAGTTCTGTTTTATTTTCAATTGATTCTTTGACTGATTTGATTATAACATCAATGTAAACTCCAAAACATTTTGTTGTTTCTATAAGGTCTGGAAGTATACAAAGCCGTGTTTGTGATTCAATGCACAACTCGTTTACAAGTGTGTAAATATCATTGAACAAACACACACTAAAATGTATATAGGAGTTGTTCAAAGAAAATATTTCGATATAATCTTGCATTTCAACGTCAAATTCTTTAATTTGTTTTTCGACCATTTCACCAAATACATCTGCCTGTTGTTCTTCGTCTTGGACAAATTGCTCAATTAAAGATTCGCTTTTCAAAATTGCAGACGAAGAATTTGCCATATAATTCCACCTTGTTGCAGAGTAAGTGGACAATTTACATTTCTTTATGTTGTTGGAATTGCAAAAGTGTAGTATTCTTTTAGCTTCGTTGAATTACACAACCATTTAATAAATGTTGTCACTATATCAAATGGTGCTTCCATTCCTACATCTTGTGCAAACAAGTTGCATCTATGAGCGGGGCAGTGTACTCCATAAAACTTTCTTTCGATTATATTACCTTCTGGATTTTTTATAGGAACTAGTTTCATTTGCATATGTTTAATCATGCCGTTATCACACCCATATTTGCCGATGCACCATCTTGTGTGCTGCCCATAAATTTGCGCAATGGGGAATAACACTTCTTTATTGATATCGAAAGCAAGTGCATTGAATATCCATTCACACATTGATTCACCATCACTTTCTCCGTAATACTCTGACAACAAAAGGGGACACTCATAAAAATCAAATTTCATGCACACACGAATAAAAATTGCGACAAATGTTATACCATCCTTTTTATACGTATCAGTTGCTATGGCAAAACATACACAATTTCTAACATCGTTAATAAGTTGTGTCGATGTGATACTGTTTTCACTCTTCAGTCGACGACGCGCACTTCTAAAACTAACTGCGAGTTTTTTATATATATCAACTGCTTCTGGAGTCAATTGAGATGAAGAAATCACTAACGATTGTTTCAAAATTGAACAACACGTATCAGAAAATTTGTATTTGGTTGTCAAATGATTTATGATGTTTTGAACAACTTTACGTTTATGAGTCAAAACTTTTTTTCGTTGTTGTTGTGTTGTAACTTTTTCGTCCTTTGATGAATCTGAAAACAGTATGTCACAAGCTCCTTTAAATTTAATTAAATCGATTCCAATTGGAGCTTTACAAAAATGAATTAACTGTCTCGAAATTTCCTCGTCATCGTAATCACTAAATGGAGTTACAGTGTATAACGCAAAAACACCGTCGTTGAAATTGAACAGTTCCTCAACAAAGTTTTCAAGTTCTGACACTTCACATGTTAAATCTTCAGGCTCCATTTCATTTTGGTGTTCAACTGTTGAGGAATCATTTAATAAATTTTGTGTTTGTGAAGAAATTGCATTTGAGAAATGTTCTTGATTTTGGAGATGAATTTCTCTTGTTGATGTAATCTGATGACAAATTTCTTCATGTTGTGTGTTTCTTTGTATTGTGTCATTCATATTTTTATGTGTATTTTGAGGCAGACCAATTGCCGATGGAATAATTGAAAACATAGAAGAACTATATTTGAACGCAGAAGTCGTGTAATTCAAATTAATTGGTACAATATCACTTACTGAAGTTGTAATTCCGAATGATGAAACTGTTGGATTGTCTGACAGTAAAGTTTCTGTGTGTGGAAAAGTGAGTGGACGCAATGTTGTGTTTGTAATTTGTAACATTGGAATATTTTCGATATGTGATGACGTGTTTAAATTGGTCAAACAATCGGTGTTCACCAGATAATTGTTCGTTGGCAAATTTGAAAGATTGACTCGATCTCTGTGAATTGGATCGCTTTTCTGAAGCAGTTCTTGTGATATATCGTCTCGTTTGATAATTTTGTTGTTGATTGTAAGT
This sequence comes from Entamoeba invadens IP1, assembly GCF_000330505.1. Lineage (NCBI taxonomy): Eukaryota > Evosea > Mastigamoebida > Endamoebidae > Entamoeba > Entamoeba invadens. The sequence continues at coordinate 18,075 of NW_004191924.1, forward strand.
GTTGGATGTTTATTAGAGGGGTTTATAAATTCTAAAGCCTCTTCTTTATTGTACACAAAGACAGTAGAGTTGTGGCATTTGTGATTGTTTTTTACTCCACGCGTTAGCCACTTTTCGCAAATAACACAATAATAATAATTATCGTCTCCCCTTTCTGCTTTAATAAATCCCATGTCCATGTTGTTCCAAAACCATTTGTTATTACTAAAACGTACATTCATCTTTTTTGTTTTATTGTTCTTATTTTTTTAATTTATTTTCAATTTTTATTGTTGTTATTGTTGTTATTGTTGTTATTTTTATTGTTATTATTGTATTTATTTATTATTTATTATTTATTATTTATTTTTTATTTTTTATTGTTATTATTGTTATTATTGTTATTATTTTATGTTTGTTATTTTTATTGTTATTATTAAAATAATAACAATAAAACAATAATATTATTGTTATTATTTTATTATTTTATTATTTTATTATTTTATTATTTTATTATTAGTATATATATATATATATATATATATATATATATATATATATATATATATATATATATATATATATATTAGTATTTATAATAATATTTAAATTAAACAAACAAACAAAATTTATTATGTTTATAACGGACGTTTATATCTATTTTGATATAAATCAATATTATTTATTATTATTATTATTATATTTATACATTTTCAATAACTATGATATTATATAAAAGTATTATTTTAAAATTTACTATAAATTTTAACAGATAATAAAATTCATTTTGTTTATAACGGACGTTTATAATCTCATATGAGTTTTGTTTTTTCATGTTAATTTATAGTAATTTTTAATTGTAAATTTATAATAAAATATTGGTTTTTTTAAATAATGTTAAAAATAACACAAATGTTTTAATAAAAACCCAAAATAGGTTTTAAAGATTTTTCTGAATTACATTTTGAGTAACTAACAAAACAAAAAACAAAAAATTGGTATTTTTTTCGCTTAATTTGCCGCAAGTTATGGACTTTCTATGTAAAAAATAAAATGAAATTCTATTTGCCGGACTATGATTTCAATGATAATTCTATTTTTGTATAATTTTGACAAATAAAAAAAAATAATAATTTTTTACAAATTTGGTACTAAACTCGCAATAATATAATTAATTGCATTTTTCAAATTGCCAAAAAAGAAAGACTTGGTAATAAACAAAATATTTTCAAACAAAAGCAATCCAAAAAAAGATAAAAAAAAATATAATACTGCTTTTGACTATGTTCAAACCAATTTTAATTAATTTTATTATTCAAAAGTGTAAACAATGAATTTTTCATAGTCACTTTGTAAACTGTTTTTCAAAAGTCGGTACTGTCATATTTTTAGAACTTCCTAAAGTCCCGTTTTTTATTTTTGTTTTTTCCTAAAAAAACAAAAAACAAAAAATCGAAAGTACCGACTTTATTTTGAAAAAAATACCAATACCGTTCAATTATTTTCGTACAAATTCGGGAAAATATCGGAATATTAGCCATCTTTTTCCAAAAAACCCGATCCCGTTATTTGATTTGACCATAACTCAATACTTCACGACATATACACATCATTGTTGGCATAAAAGCACAACAATGAACGTTTAAGTGAATTTGGATGGTGTTGTTCGTGTCGAGTTTTAACTGAATATTACTCTCGTTAAAAAAATATTTTCAATTAAAAACAAACATGTGGTTATCTTCTCTGAATAAAAAATAATGAAATAAAGAGTTCCAAAAACACCAAAAATTACAGCAAATGTTTGATAATTTTGACAGGCATAAGTCAAAATTGTCAAAGGGCAACACTAGAAAAATAATACAAAATAACAATATTGTTTTGTTATTGGATATTTTAAAAAAGATGTTCTCACTGAAATGCTCAAAAAGAATGTCGACTTTATAAAACCCAACAAAGATAAGTTATCAAATCATTTTGTTATTTTTATTGTTTTTGTGACAACACTACTAAGCATACTAATCTTCGAACTAAGCTTTTGTTTTGTGAATATTTCATTAATTATTAAAATGTTTGATAATGAAAAAATTTGACATTAAGTTTATTTGCTTTTGTACTAAAATGCACTTTTGGGGATAATTCGTGTGT
>NW_004191924.1:20298-66707 GCF_000330505.1 Entamoeba invadens IP1
AATCCCGTTATTTCAAATTTTATATGGAATTTTTTAATGCTTAAAAATTCTTCAAGTAAAAAAATATTTTTTGAAGACTGTTTTTCTCTTTTTAACTTGGAAAAAATAAGCGATATTTATTACAAAAAAACGATTCCCAAAAATAATAAACAAAATAAATGCAAAAAATCGGGACACCTCAGTACCGACTTTTGAAAAACAGTTTATAATTATAATTTAATATTTTTATTAAACAAAACAAAAAAACACAAGTAATTTTTTTAAAACTAATACTCTAATTAAAATACCATAACAAAACCATAACTAAAGTTGCACATTTTTTTGATTGGTTTTTAAGGTTGCACTTTCCAACAGTCTGTTGTTGACCTAAATTTTGAAGCAAAAGAGTCTTTAATCCACATGAGGTAGCTTGTCCCAATATTTTCATTTTTATAAATGAGATGTTTATCATTTGCTCCATCCACATTAAAAAATGTTTAATTTGTTCTGTATGACTTTTGGAATTTTTTGTTTTCAATGCTTTTTATTTTAACAAGCAGTTGAAACCTTTCATTTGAATAACGAGTTATATTTTATGTTATTTATTACACAATTTAACTTTTTGTTATTGTTTTTGGTATTGTTCAAAAAAAGTTTTTATTTGTTGTGTAGAAAAACAAAGAAAATATAAAGTTGCATACTTGTTTAGAATGACTTTACTAAAATAGCTTACTCCAATTAAAAACTTTTTCAAACAACACAATAATAATGGTAGTTACTTACTCTTTGTAGTCATAATTCACAACCACGTTGCACAACTTCATATTTTTTGAATATAACTTCATGGCAGGTTTTTCAGGGTGCCATCCGATGTAATGAATTTTGTCTTTATCATATTCGTCGTAATTAGGTTGGTTGTCGATGTTGTACCACCACAATTGGACACTTTCGGGATTTTTGAGGGTAAAGCCATAGAAACTAGCTATGTCGCTGTACGAAGTTAACAAGCCATAATTAATTCCAAGAGCATTTGCTTTGTCAAGTAAAGATGTTAACTCCTCAACATCTGTTTTTAAACTGTGAGTTACAAAGACTTCGAGACTAATCCAAAGTTTGTTGAACTTCATGTTGTTGCTTTTGACCAAATTCCAAAAGTCGTTGAGCTGCACGTCGAGGTTCCCACAACCAAAACAAGGCTCAAAGTACATATCTATTTGACTCTGTGTGTACCCCGCAGTGTACGCATTTTTTAAATTCTGAACGGCGTTTGCATCAAAAACATTATATATCTCTTCCCAACCACGGATGATTACCATGTCACCAAAACCACTGCTTTTGAAGCAAGACAGACTCGAGACAGATACAGCATCTGAATAGTCAACACCATAATACCCAGCACTCACAAGTGTACTCAAGAATAAAAGTAACATTACAATAAGTTAGTTTAAAATAGTTTATATTTTTGGATACAAGAAAAATTAAATGCATTCGAATTTTTATAATTGATATTTTTATAAAAGAAGTAAAGAGAATCAATTTTATACCAAATTTTATTTTTCATTGTTTCAACAAGTCATGTATTTTTTAATAATAATTTTATGAAATAAAAACAATTTAATTTTGTAGTAAAAACTTAATTTATTTATATCAAATGGTTTATGTTGGAAAAACATGGTAATTGTCTCTGTTATACAAAATTATCTATTATTCTTTGAAAAAAGCGATTTTTACAATAACATTTCAAAAAATTTAAAACATTGTACTTATCATATATTAATATTATTAATATTATTAACTATTAATATTAATAATATTAATAATATTAATAATATTAATAATATTAATACTAATAATAATAATATTATTATTATTAATATTATTAATATATATAATTAATAGTAATAGTTTTGATAATTTATTATATATATAGATTACTCAAAATAAAATAAAAACAAAATAATTTATTTTTATTGTTTTTTGTTGTTATATTAACAGTCTCATATATTTCAAATGTTTTGTTTTGACTACCTTTCTAAACGATATTAATAAATCTAATTAAAAAATAATTATTTACAAAATTAATGAAGAAATCGTTTTTGTTTATATAAATAAAACAATCACAAACAATGTTAAAAAATAAAAATTGTTAAACAAATCGAATTAAATTTGTTTTTTAGATGATAATTAATTGTCATCCAAATTGTCATTTTCATCACTATCATCTAACTGTTGATCGTTAAATTCTTCGTTATTGTAATTTTCGTAATTATATTCCTCATCTTCGTCATCTTGCGGTTCATTTTCATCACCTGGAAGTGTCTCGTAACATTCTTCGGGTGCTTCAATTTGTTTATTCAACTTGTCGCAGTTGCTAAAACAACAAAATCTGAATGTTGTAACATTTCCTTCTATTTTTACAATTTCCAAATTTGTGCACCCCGCAAAACAAAATTCAGGAATGTTATCAATACTTTTTGAAATGACAATTTCTTTCAAATTTCCACATTTATAAAATGCATAAATACCAATGTCGGTGATTTGTTCTGGAATTACAATTTTTGTCACTTCAGTGTTGTTATAAAAAGCTCCTTCATCAATACGGCGAATAAATTTGTTTGTTTTCATTTCGTTTAACATTTTGGTTGTTCCATATAGAAGAACATCACTTCTTTTTATAACTACATTTTCACAACAAATGTTGAGCTTTTTCATGTGAACAGAAAACGAATAACTAACCTCAAATTGGTATTTTGTATAATCCTGTCCAAATTCAAAAATTCTTAAAGACTCGCATCCCTCAAATAAGTCACATTTCCCTAAGATATTTGTATTTTTACTTACAACTTTTTCTAAATTTTTGCAATCATAGAAAGCGCCATCTCCAAGACACAATACATTTTCTGGTATTTCGAAAGTGGTAAGTGAAAGGCATTTTCTAAACGCAAAAGCACCAATTTTAGTAACACTTTTTGGAATGTCAATTTTAGAAAGTGAAAAACATTTGTAAAATGCAAATTCACAAATTTCTTCACATTTTTCAATTAAAAAGATTTTTTCAAGTGATTTGCATTCAAAGAACATTGCAGTTGCAATATGTCTAATTATGGGGACTTTTTTAAGTGAAACACATTTCATAAAGCAACTTCTTCCATATATAACATTTTCGTTTTCGCAAATAACTTTTTCAAGACGTGAACAGCCTTTAAAAGCACCTTCTCCCACTTTTTGAAGACTGTTTGGTAAAGAAATTTCTTCGAGAGAAACACACTCACTGAACGCAAATTTTTTAATTTCTTTAAGATTTTTAGAAAAGACCAATTGAGTTAAATAATAACATTTTGAAAATGCTTCTCTGCTTATAATTTCAATATTTGGTATTTCAACAAATGTTATTTTCATGTTTTGACAACTTTCATTGACTATTTCTGTGATTTCTTTTGGAAAAACGAGCGACTCGGACTTTATATTCAGATCACTGTATTTAGCGACAAATTTTGGAATATAATCAAATACGGTATTATTAAATGCTTTTGTTTGTTCATATTTTGTCACAATTTTACTATCAAAAACATTACCAAAACGTTCATAATCATCAATATTAAATTCGATATTATCAAAATGATACCCAAAATTCAAAAGTCTTAAATGACACGCGTAGTTTACAACATATTTATCAAATTCTTCTTTTGTGTTGTTACCAATGTCAATTTTGGTCATTTTGTTGTCATTGTCAGAAAAGATGTGTTTCCCAATTTTCTTTATATTTCCTGGTAAAGACAATTCAACTAAATTTGGTTCACCTGAAAACATGTAATTGTCTATTTTTGTTACCGAATTTGGAACAACTATTTTAGTCAAACTTTCTTCAAAATTTAACGAATTTGTTAATTCATCAAGCCAAATTGGAATTTCTGTTATATCTTCTGAAAAAAGTTGATTTTTCTCAATGACACGTGAAATGTCCAAAATTGAATTGTTTTCAAATTTTATTGAAGAAAGTGAAGAACACGCAACAACAAAATTTTCTGTTATTTTAGTGACAGACGATGGAATAACAATTTCTTCTAAATTGCCACATTCACAAAATGCACAATCTTCTATTTCTGTTATTCCATTACAAATTTCAATTGATTTGAAATTACAATAATTAAAAGTCTTTTTACCAATTTTTGTTGTGCTTTTTGCAAATGCTATTTTATTAAATCTGTTAATTGTTATGGCTTCTTTACAAATTGTTGTTGAATATTTTGGCATAACGAAATATTTTAAGTTGTTACTATTAACACAATCTTTGTTACATAAAGCTACAGTGGATGGTATAAAAAGAGATGAAATTGGTACATTTAATCCTCTATCTTCTATTTGTTCAAGAGTAGTTCCCAAATCCAAATTTTTAATCAAAAAATTGTCGTAATTATAAATACTTGTAATTTTATTAAAATCAATTTGTTCTTCAGGACCGACATTTCTATCATTACACAAACACAATTCAACAGAATCGTTGTCAACGTTTTTGTACGTTTTGGAATACATTTCAAACTCCTCTTTTGTCATTTGCATCATTCCATGTTGACATTTGTGTTCTAAATTTGGAATTTCAATTTTAGTCAATTTGTTACAACAATTAAACGCACCTAAACCAATTAAAGTGTTTTTGTTTTTAACATAAATTTCCTCCAGATTGGAACAAAAGAAAAACGCACATTTACCAACATAATTCACTTTTTCTTTTAAAACTATTTCTTTAAAATTAAAACACCACTCAAAAGCTTGATCTCCAATGAACTCCAAATTTTCTGAAAAGTTCAAATCTTGAAGTTTTTCACATCTCGAAAATGCCTCATTACCAATTGAAACCAAATTATCGTCTATTTCTATTTTTATCAGATTATCACAATCTTTACAAAGTCCATTTGGTATTCGTTTTTGTCCTTTAAGTGAAATAAAAGAAAGCATCATGCAACCATTGAAACATTCACTTTTTAATTCACAATTTTCAGGAATAGTAATTTCTTTTATGTGACAACTTATAAAAGCCCCCTCACCAATACACTGAAGACTTTTTGGCAAATCAATTTTTGTTAATTTACAAAAATAAAAACACTCATTTGGGATCACTTTCAGTGTTTCAGGTAAAACCATTTCTTTCAAATTACCACAAGAACTAAAAGCGTTATTTCCTATATAACGAATAGTGTCAGGAAGTTCGATACTTTCAAATGTACAATCCTCAAAAGCAGACTCATAAAGTTCGGTAACATTTTTAGGAATTATAATTGTTTTAATTGAATCATTTTTTTCTTCATCTTGATCATCATCAAAATCATCATCTTCTTTTGAAAAGGCTTTTGAAGAAATTGAATTGACTTCTTTTGGTATTAAAACGCCATAATTGTCCACGTCCTCTTTTGTGTATGTGACACTTTTGTAGATTTCATATTGACTCGACTTTTTCTTGTATTCGGAATACGAGACTCGATATAAATAAACGTGGAGATTCAGTCCAGGAAGTGAGTAATCAAAAGGAGTGTAAAATACTTGAGTCTCAATGCATTGAAACAATTTCTTGTTATCCAGAGATAAGGCAATTGGATTTTCTCGAAAGCGGTCTAGAACATATCGAAACTTTTTACAAATTTGAATGATATTGAGGAAGTCCGAGTTCGTTTGTAAGTATTTTGCAATAATTTGTATTGAGAAGACATCAACTTTCTTCATCTTCGATTTGTGTGGCGATAAAAAGATTTAAATATGTGATATAATTCTGCATTGAGTCATTTAATAACAACAAAACAATTAAAATATATCAATATTATTTAATATATTTGATAATTTACAAAAAATCAAAAAATGAACTTTTTCTATTTTTGAATATTATCGAAAATATTATTATATTTTATATTAACTTGTATTATTTTGTATCTATTAATAATTATTTTCATTAAACAGTGAAATAAAGATAAGTTTTTTTACCTTTGCCAAATAATGAAAAGTTAATAATTTATTATTATTAATATTAAAAATGGGTGTTGTTTGACTTCGTTAAAATAACATAAATAAACATCACTTTATTTTTTTTCATTATTTTCAAAATAATATGTTTAGTCATCTGTGCAACAAATAATAGAGTTTAAAAAATAGATTACCACAAATAGATTTTTTCCTTGTATTTTAAAGAGCTTACTCAAAAACGATTTTTTGAGTAAAACATCATTTTCAAAATTTTATTAAATGTTTTTTTTTTCAATTCAGCTGTTATTTGACAAGCTGTATTTTTTATTGTTTCAATTTATATAAAAAAAAAATACAATTACTTTAATTCCATAAAGAGACACAATGACTTCAACAAGTGTACCTATATGGTCCGACGAACAGAAAGACATACTTAATTTGTTTTAAATGGTAACAAACGAACAACAGAAACCAACAATTGGGCGCAACTCAACATTGATTAACACAGAAACAAAACCAAAGAAAAGGGAAAGCCAAAAAACAGTGTACAAAAACAATAATCAAAACAAAAAACTAAAACAAAAATTTAATCTTACAACAAACAAAAAGAATTCGTATGTCTCGAATATTCTTTCGATTTGAGTACACAATTATTATTCGATACTGTTGGTGGGAATAATGAAAAAAATGTAACTTGATGAAAAGACCATTGTAACAACTGAAATGAGTTGATTGATATCAAGTGAATTTCAGTCAATAAAACCAACAAAAACCAATTTGGTGAACATTTTCGACAAAAATAAGGTTGTGTTGTTTAATGAAATAACCCATAATTTAGAAAAAAATGCGTAATTGAAAAGGAAAATATTGAAAATGAAGAAAGCCTGAATCTTATTAATAAATTTAGTGACGAATATTTCTAATTGATGGCATGTTTAAATAAAACTGATTTCGAAGAGTTATTCAATTTTTTATCATCTTCAAACGTTTTATTGAAAGGTTTAATTGACACTTTGATTTATATTGTTTAAAAATTTACTTGAAATTTATCAAAATGTTATTGAATTTTTTTAAAATTTTGTCAACAAGTTCAATATTACAACTTTTCTTTTTTTTCACCATCAAATGCCATAATCTTCGAAACATTTTAGAATTAAATAAAGTTGTCATTTTACACACATTATTATATCATGAATATGTGTTTAATTATTTTTCAATTTCAATTATATCTTTAAAAATTATATTATCTTCATGTTGTAATTTTGATTAAAATACCACAAATCAACCAAAGTATACATAAAAACAGTACAAATAAAGTGACTATATTTATCATATAAAAAAGACAGTAAATCACGCATATTAATATCATTAAAACTTTTCCACTCGACGCTTTTTTTCGAGAAAAAAGCTTTAATTTCCTTCCAATTGTATATGAAAATGTTACAATTGATTTCATACTTAAAAACGTGTTTGGCAGTATGTTTCAACAGTATCGACTTCCATCATTTTCAATCATTATATTTTGATAGAATTTTACAAATTTCCTTTAACCACTCTAATAGACATACAACTAAATAATCTTTTACATTTACTTCATCATTTTTACACAATCAAACGTTGTTTAAGAACTGATAATATAATAACAAGAGAACAACGGAGAAAAAATCATCTCTTTTTCCCATTAACCAACTTTTGAGTGAATTGGTTCTCAATTGAAAAAATATTTTAAACCCAAAATGTGGATTACAATAGATGAAGATATTATTCCATTTCCAGGGATGTTCAGGAATTTAATATATATAAAAGACAAACCTCATAATAGGATATTCAAGAGGATTGTATTAATTGTGTAGACACGGGGTATTTTCTTGATGGAAAATACTTTGATAGAGGTACAGATGAGCACAAAGATAAAGACAATAAAAAATAATTGACACAATAACACCTACATTGATATATTCATAGTTGATACGACAAAAAACGACAATACACCAAACACGATATTCAGAAAGTCAAAACGTCTTTGTGAACACAACTGCAATAACACGACAAAATTACTCGACGCTACTTGACATTGGTACAAACAAAATTGTAAAAAAACTTCAAAAATAAAAAAACGATGTTTATAATTGTTAAAACAGCTCAACTAGAAAATAAAAATATTTTATAAGCAAAAAAAACAAAATGACTCTTGAACAGATCGAAGTTGAATTGATGTTCTTTAAAACACTCGAAGATAATTTGGACGATAATGACGCGAGAATAAAATAACATTTCAATAAAAATAACGAATTACCAATTACATTTATTCCAAAAACAATTTCAAACTTCGAAAACAAAATGGAAGCCCGAGTAAAATTTGTTTTTTAGAAACAGTAAAGACTCAAATGATAATGTTGTATAACACTCACAAAACTGGAGTGGACCGCTGTGACCAACTTATTCGTCATAAAAATGTCAGAAGAAGAAGCAATAAATTTGCACTGTCTTGCTTTTATGATATTATTAATTGTGCAGTTACAAATGGAAATATTCTCTTAAATAATACACATCAACACTCAACTCATAAGAATTTTGTTGAATCCTTTTCAAATCAAATTGTTGGAAAGATCACTCTTGAACCAAACCGCCTTGTTCGTCTTTCATTAAAAGGTTTGAACATCAAAACAATTGGAAAATACTTGATCTTAAAAAATGAAGAAATTATAAAAGAAAGAATATTGTTTTTAAAATGAAGTAATAAGGTATTCTTTGAAGGTCTGTTTTAACTGTTATTATTCTGTATGCACAAAGCATTCGATTATCAAAAAAAAAGTTTTATTTGCAATGAATGTGAAATACTTGCTCGTAATTAAATAATATTTGTCTACAATTTCGGGTTATTTCGTGTGCATAGGCCATACACATTTTCCTTTTTTTCTTTTTTCTTATTTTGCAAACCCAAAATTATTTTTATTACATATTTCCTTTTTGTGAACCCTAATGTCCCGAAAAAGTGTTGTTATTTTATGTGTTAATAAAATGTCGAAATTTCTGCAATCTTGGGAATTATATATATAATATAACGAATAAATGTTTAACTATGAATTAAGAGACATTTTTTTTAAAAAAAACAGTTATTAATTAATTAAAACCCAAATAAACGATAAAAGCGATTTAGAAGAAACATAACACGATGACCAAAATCATTGCAACAGCAACTCCAAATGTTCCTTCATCGGGGTTCTTCACCATACATTGTTTGCATTCTTCATCTGTTTCATCACATGGGTCTTTATATGTTTCTTTGCACTTCTCACACGTTTTCTTGTCAGTTGGTTTGAAGTACTGAACTGGGCATTTTTCGATGCAGTTGTTTTCGAAGTAAATTTCGTACTTTGAATTGCACACTGTACACGTATCTCCGTCTTTGCATTGATCACAGTTAGTCTTGCATGTGTAACAATTGCTATCATCTTTCTTGTAATATCCAAGAGTCTTACACTCACTAACACATTTCAATGTAACTTGTTCGAGTAAAAATCCAGTTTTACAAACAGAGCACTGTTCTTTACCATTACACTTTGCACAATCACTTGTGCACAACTCCATCTTCTTTGTTTGTGCATCATAATAGTAATTGTCTTCTGGAGTAGTGCATGAAGTGGCGTCTGTGCATTTGGAGCAATGGTCAAGGCATTTCTTGCACTCCTGACCAACTTCATAAAAGTTGTTGGTGCAAGACGCAACACACAATTGCGTTGTTTCAAGGAGTAAATAGTTTTTGGAGCATTTTTGGCACTTTGGGTTATTCTCACAAGTGTCGCAATTTGTAGCAGTGCATTTCTTACACATGTTATCGGCTGTAGAAGTGTAATAAGTCGCTGGACATGTCGCATAACATAAATGCGTGTCTTCAGTCTTCTTATTTGTAGCTTTACATGTTGTGCATGAAGTACCATCGGAACATACATCACACAAAGCAACACAATCTTTACAGTCTGGTGGCGTTCCATATTTACCAGTACCACACGTTGTGGTTGCACACAAATGAGTTGTTGGATCCGCAGTTGTACCGTCAGTACATGTGATACAAACATCTGGTTTACCATCACCATCACAAGTTGCACAATTTGCAGTGGTACACTTCTTACACATGTTATCAGATGTGGAAGTGTAATATTTCTCTGGACATGTGGCAACACACTTTTTGGTGTCTTCAGTCATTTTGTTTCCAGTTACACACGATTCACAAACAGAATCAATGCATATTTCACAGTTTGCATGATCGTTAATACAAGCAGTCATATCTAAGGAGCACTCATCGGAGACACCATCAACACTGGACATTTTGCTTTCACAAGCCGCGCAATCATCACCATTGACTTTTCCATCTACAACACCAGACAAATTAATTTTGTGAAGTTTGTCGCATTGGGCCTTCTTTACAGTGGCAGTGCCAAATGTGGTTGCAGTGTATATATCATTCACATAAACAGCAACAATGGTACTTAGATCTTTCGTAAACGTTGGTGCAATTGCGCCATGGAAAAAGACTGTAGATACAGTAGCCAAAGTGTCACCAATCGAAGTCACATTTTTTAAATGCAATTTGGTAATTGTAACCTCCAAAAAAGCATCGGTTTCAATTGTTTTGATGCTCTCAGTATTAAGGAAAGTGACCGACTCTGCTGAGCATCCCGCAAACATTTTCTCTCCAATGTTTTCGTTGTTATTGACATCAACAGTTGCAAGGTCTGGGGCATACGAAAATGCTTCTGAACCAATTGTTGTTATTACACTTGGTAATTTAATTTCTGTGAGCATTGAACTGTAAAACGCTTTAGCTCCAATTTTTGTCATCGATTCTGCAAATTCAAATGTTGTGGCTGGGACACCATTAAAAGCCTCATCACCAATTTCAATAATGTCTTTTGTATTTGAAATTGTCGACAAAGCAGTGCACATTGAAAAACATTTGGCAGGAACAATTGTTACTCCTTTCAAGTCGATTGAATCAATGCCAGTTCCTTCAAAAGAAGATTCACCAAGACTTGCAATACCCGCATCCGACATAAATGAAATAAATAAAGTGTTATTAAAAGCGCCCTTTTTAATTGCCACTTTGTTTGTACCAGTGAAGTGTATATTTAACTCATAACCAGTGCTTTCGGCGTTAGAAAATCCCCCCTCAGCAACACATGTTGCATCAGGTATAGTGATTGTAGTTTCACATTTTGTTCCATCATACTTAACACAGCCATCAGCATCCTTTGTATAACATGAAAGAGCAGTAATAACAAGTAACCACAAATACAATAATCCCATTTTAATATGTAATTTGTTGTTTTTTCCTTTTTAAATATCAATTTTTTAAATGTTTTCAATTTATTACATAAATAGAAATGCAATTTTTTTCGATTTTTTTTTTCATTTTTTGTTAACCAGAAAAAAATAAAATCAACAAAAATAGATATATCAACTATTAAATAGTAGTTTATAATAAATAGATTTATTAAATAATCATTGAGAATATACAGTTCAAATTACCAGACAAACGTACAATTCTTTAAATAAACTATTGAAAAAAATAATAAAATGAATGGACCAATCAACAACCTTAATTTGTTTTTTTTTCAACAATAATATATTTCTTTGTGTTCATTCATATGGTTTTGAATATTTGCAAAACACTGTTGGAGTTGAAACATATACGGTAACACAGATAAATATTCTGTGTTATCGGGAGTAAATATTAAAAATATATTACTTATTTGTTTGGTCTTTTAATTGAAAATTGGAATTTGGAGTAATAATTCTAAATTACATGTTTTAATTTTTATTTACTCATTTGATTTACTTGTTATTATAATAGTTTTGATATTTCAATTTTTAACATTAATTACTGGAATAAAATAGTTTTTTTTTCTAAAAAAAATAAGATAGATTTTTGTTTATTTTCATGCTTGGTGTGAAGTAAATGTTTTTAAGACTAATACATATGTTTGTCAATTAATTATAATAATATATTTAGTTAAAACACAAGTGTTATTAATTATAATAGTTTCAATATACTATAATAAAAATTAAATAAATAATTTAATATTCAAAATATAACACTTTGGAGCTTTGTTTTTTCTGTTTTATATAAAAAACAATAAAAAGAGGAAAACTTGTTTGAGATTTTTTGTGGTTTTTTATCCTTGTGATTTTAGTAAAAGTAATATTCAAATGATAAAAAAATCACTAAGATATTCGAATTATTGTTATTTTTAACCATCTTTGAAAGTTTCATTACTTGTAGCAATTTGCTTAGACGATGAATGTTTGTAAAAAGCGTTTTATCGCCACTCGAAATGACATTTCATCGACTTGATTCACACAAATTCATAGAGTATTTTTCTAATAAATATACGCACTTACAATTGAATAAAATAGTACGTCTGTTTTAAATTTTTTTAACAAAATTAACTTCGACGACTGTCACTAAAATTAAGTATCTTCATCATAATATTCAACTTTCAATATATCATATAATTCAAAATTGACTTAATATTACTTAAAAAACACCATTATTGTTTAAACTTTAGTTTTTAACAATCAGTGACCCATCTTTTTCATTAAGTACTCGATCAGATATTATCATTTTGAATTTTGGAGATTATTCAGTAAAAATGTTATTCAAAAATATTTGTTTTAATAGTTTGGCAAAATAGTATGTTGTGTTTTAATGAAAAAAAAATTCTGGGAAAAAAACACAAGAAATTCCAACGTGTATTTATATTACTATGAAATAAATATAATGTTTTATATTAAATATTTTCTTTTGTATAAAACGTTAATAAAAACACACAAAACAAAACTTTTTAAAAAAAGTAAAAGAACTCTTTTTGAATAATTATTTAAAGTAATCTGGTAAGTACTTTTCAAATCTCTCATAGTAAAACATGAATTGTTTTTTCACCTCTTCTTCGTCAAACATAAACAGTTTCTTATCTTTCTCTTTGTCTTCTTTTCTATCCTTTTGTTCTTTCTGTTTGAGCAGCTTCTTAATATTTTCCTCAAACTCCTCTGAATATTCCATATTGAAATATTTATAGATCTTTTTCGTTTCTCCAATTGGGTCTTTAGTCAGAGCCGTGAATGAAATGTCGTAAATTTGTTTTTCGCGCTGTGGATCCTCACTGACCCATTTATCTCTCGCTGCAATTCCGTTCTTCAAGCACAGCCAAATGATTTTGATAGTACACTCATTAGTCCATTTAACATCATCCATTCCAATATCCCCCACAAAATTGCCACGAATAGCAATGCACCCCGGAATCAGACTTTTTAACTCTGGAATGATTTCTCTGTGTATCCACAGTATTCTTCCTTCCGTCGCATTGACCAAATTAAAGAAGTTCATTGGCTCCACAAAGTGCGAAACGGCCTTCAAACACAAGTGGAAGTTCTTCTTTTTCTCTTCCATTTTTGACACGTCGGTGTCGTACCAGGGACACTCCCTTTTATCCAACAAGTGCATTTTAAACTCTTCCAAAAGTCCGTCATACACAAACTTGAAATTTCCGTTCCAGAGGTGTTCTCTATATTGTTCGAGTCGGGGGAGACATAGTGAGTACACCCACGAGAATCCAAGCATCGCTTTAAAGCAGATCTCCTCTTCATATTGCTCCACGTCCATTTTATGTCGTTTATTAATATCATCATTTAACATCGGCTCTATCACTCTCTTCCCAAAGTTGAGACGACCTTCAGAGGACATTGTCTTGCTCCCCGGACAGAAGTGTTCGTACATTTTAATAGAAGTCGCAAGTGGGTCTGAAGACATCACGTGATGAGCAAAAGTAGAGCCACTACGTGGCATAGAGACTATAAACAATGGATTTTTAATTTCTACTTTTGAAAGGTTTTCTTTGTCGATTTCTTGCTCATATAAAAAGCGCAAATAGACACTGACTTGGCCTACACAGTACTTGAAAACATTTTTAAACATCTGAGAGTTCGGATCAAAACAGCCTGCAAAGAACTCTCGTGCAGCTTGTTTGAATGGGTTGGCTTCTAATTGCGTGTGATACTTCTGTGGTAACGTCTTGTACTCTTCGGCGTGTGTAGGATCAAGTTGACACATCAACTGAACGGCATATTCCTGCACCTTTAAATATATTGGACCAAAAGCAGACTCGGGTAATTCAGGGAGGAGATATTTGTTGGAAGTATCTAATTGATACTGTTCAACGTTGGTGTAAACAAAGGGTTCACTCATTCTGAAATTGAAAGATCTGGAAATGAATAAACACTGATAAGGTTCGAACGCGTTGGAAATTATTGATTTGAAAACAATTGTTGTTATGTTTCGGTGTCGTTTTATTTTTTGTGAATTAAAATTAAAGTTTGTTTGCGGTATTTTTTTTAAAGGAAAAATGAAACAATATTTCTTAAGTTGGTGAAAGAAAACTATAGTAAGGAAGAATAGGGTCAATTAATCAAGCTTTCAATATTATATTTTTATTATATACTAATTAATATAAATTATGAAGAAAACAAGATCGAATAGTTCAATTCAACTGACGTTCATTTGGTTTTTTTCTTATGTAATTTTCTTGGTGGAAAAAAGTGAAATTTAAACAGATATACTAAAAATATAGTATATTTTAATTTTGAAAATGGATGTTTTCTTAAAGAGTAGGAATTACAAAAAGTGTACATCCGATAATGACAATCTAAATCAAAAAATAATTTATTTTAGTCATTTTATAATGTCTTCAAGT
Organism: Entamoeba invadens IP1; assembly: GCF_000330505.1. NCBI lineage: Eukaryota > Evosea > Mastigamoebida > Endamoebidae > Entamoeba > Entamoeba invadens. The sequence continues at coordinate 34,980 of NW_004191924.1, forward strand.
TTCTTTATGATATTTATAAATAATTGGTAACTAAAGCAAACTTTTTGAGATAAAAAAATAGTAAAACCACTTTACAAAAAAAATATCAGTGAAACATTATTGAATTATTAAGTTTTTTCAAAAAAAATAGAAGAGTTGAACAATTGAACTTTAAGAATTTACATTTTTAAAGTAAAACAATAGTCAAAAATTGTTTAAAATAATTATTTAAATATAAGGGCTGACAATATCTCATATAAGTTATGAATTCAAATTAATTCGAAAGAACTGGTAATAAAATAATTTAAATGATTGTCAAATAATTATAAATATAGAATAATAATTTATTATTTTTTTATTATTTTAAAAAAATTGATAACAAAAAAATAATTGGTAAAGACTAAAAAATCATTTTTTTAATAATTTTCTAACCCAAACATCTATATTTTAATATTTACAAAAAAGTGTTTTTAATTATTTACATAGTAATCAGTATCCCACTTTTCTTTTTAACTGTAACATAAGGAGTATGAAACCAATTTAATAAAATCGTTATTTAAAAAACATAAAATATAGTTATATATAAAAATACTAAAAGATAAAAACCACTATTCAAACAAAATCATCAACCCAGACGAAGTTGTTGCTTGTGGTATTGCTGTGCAAGTTGATCTTTTGACAAGAACCATTGGAAGGTCGCAGAAGAAGTCTTGTTGTTTGATGATGTTGCCATTGACACTTGGGATAGAGACAACTAATGGTATGATTACTGTCTTGATTTGATAAACTCTTTTATCCTAACAAGGAAGTCACAATTATCCGCACTTGTGTTTTCAACTAATGCGGACAACCAACTTGTTGTATTTACCCAATTATTTGAATGTGAGGTGTCAATACTTCAAAATGCAACTTGCCAGGGAAGATTAAGTCGAGTAGAATACGTTTTTGGAAAAAGTAAATATCAATTGAGATTTTTATTTTTTTCTTCGAATTTTGGAAATGATTTAATTAAATTGTTCTAATACTAAGCAAGTAGAAAATATTTTTAACAAAAAATATATAAAAACATTTTAAAATTAAATACAAAAATCATCAACATCATTTTCATTATAAATATACTGACAATCTTTTTCATACTTTTATCCAACTAAAATGGGACTTTTATTTATTATACTTTTATAATTATTTATAAACAAATAAACAAAGATTTGATTATTTTAAATTGAAAATAATGATAATGTGTCTGGTGTACATTTATCATTCATTGATGTCAAACTTAGTTGTGTTTTCTCGTTTTGAGATTAAAACAACAATCAAAACAATTCATACCAAATGATGTCACGGTTGATGGTATATCTGCACTGGTCAAATTCGTACAACTAGCGAAACACCACTTACCAAGTGATGTCACACTTGACGGTATTGTCACATTGATAAGACTGCTACATCCACAAAAAGAATAATCTCCAATTGATTTTACACTTGATGGTATTACTATATTACTCAGACGTTCACAAGAAGTAAAACATGAATATGGTATTGATGTAACACTCGATAGTATAACTACATTTTTCAAAAAGCAACATCGACAAAAACAGGCTTTACCAATTGATAAAACACTTGGTGGTATTATTACACTGCTTAAACTACCACATTCCCAAAAACATCTCTTACCCATTGATTTAATACTTGATGGTATTGTCACTTTGTTCAGAGTATCACATCCATAAAAACAGTTGTCACTTATTGAAGTAAAACGGGATGGTATATCAAACTCAGTACACTTATATTCGTTGTTTAACTTTTTATTGTTGATCATAATTACACTTGTTGGTATTGCTACACTGCTCAATGTTTCATACCCAAACAAGCATCTATTTCCAATAATAACGTTTATAAAATGTGGTATAACTACACTGGTAAGATGATCACATTCACTAAAACAGGAGTTACCGATTGATGTTACACTTGATGGTATTAACACACTTCCTAGCCTACAACATCTATTAAAACACAAATCACCAATTGATTTCACACTTGGTGATATTGTAACGTTGACTAGACTGCCGCAGTAAATAAAACATTCAATACCAAGTGATATAACTTTTGATGGTATAACCACATTACTCAAACTGTTGCATCCATTAAAACATTCATTACCAAGTGATGTGACACTCAATGGTATCACAACACTGCTTAAATTTGTACAGTTATAAAAACACCATTTACCAAGTGATGTCACATTTGGTGGTAAATTATTACCATATTTATTTCTATCATTATTGGTATAAGTAACATTCTTAAATTCGATGTTTTTATTACTGTTTATGTCAACTGTTGTATAATCAACATTGAACCACACAACAATTCTATAAAAATTGATTTTTATTTCATCTATTTTGTTTTTGTTGATATTTTCTGTTGTTTCAGAGTTTTCAATATTAACATAAAAATCATTACCAAAGTTTTCATCCTCCAAATTCCACAAGTGAAGTGTCTCGATGTTTGTAAAGTATTTGATAGTTTTGTGATTCAATGGAATTGGGTTGAAATGAAACTTCTCTATGTTGCCTTTGTATTTCTTGCATACAAATTCAATGTTGACAAGGTCTTCTATTGTTGTGAAATACTTTGAGACTATCATGACATGGTAACTGTCAAGTTTGGACATCTATAATTATTAAGTGATATTTTGATTTTTAAATACTTAAAATTCAAAGGAACTAAATATTTTTAAATGATATTTCATTGGTTAAAACAATTTCAAATAATGTTTTTGATTGTTGGTAAAAAATATATTTTATTAAAAATACACATTTGTTTTTAAAAATAGTCAAGATAATAAAATAATAATTATTTAATAATAAATTTATAATTAAAGTGTAAACACTCATCATAAAATGAAACAAAATTAAAGCAAAAAGAAGTTTGTCAAATAAGTATCGTGATTCTTCGAAGTTATTTGTGTATATCAAAACACAGTAACTATTAAAAAAATTGTTTAATTTATTATAAACATTTAATTTAATAACTTATTATTTTTTTTATTAAAATAATAATAAAAAGAAAAAAGATAACAAATATCTCTTAATTTTATAATATACCTATTGACTCACTTTTCTCTTTTATAACTCACTTGTCAAAAAATGACTCACTATTTCGCTTCTTGACTCACTTTTATAAAAGTAACTCACTTAAAAAACAATTTACTATTTCAATGGTCTTTTAAATAATAAAATAAAATTTCTTTAAAATAATAAAATATAGTTTTTATTTAAATTGCTATATAATTATTCACTCAATCAAAAACTTGACCATTTGGGCAAATTTGCCATTAATCAAAATAATTTAAATCTGGATTGTGTTCAAAAAACAAAAATAAATAACATTTTTACTTACAGAAAATATTTTTGTTATTAAATTAAAGTTTTCATAAATGAAAAAAATAAAAACAAATCGATTAATTGATTTAAAAAATACTTATTGTGTTCAATAATTATATCGTTTTCAACATGATAAATAACGCCATACAAATACAATGAAATGAAGGTGTTGTCACACATTTGAATTTATTATATTACATTTTTTAAAAATGTATTAATTTTTGTTTTGAACAGTCAATAAAATACAATAAATAATAAATGAGTTTCGTTATAAAAGATATTTGAATTAACAAACAACATTTTAAAGAAAAAACATTGAATAATTTAAAACCAAAATGTTAAAAATGTTTTTCATCATCTAGAACAATTATATACATTTGTCATAACCCAAACAACTTGTTTAATTGTTTATAAATTACAATAACAAATCAATAAAACGCGAATAACAAAGACACAATAACAATAAAGTACACTTTTACTACAAACACAACAAATATGAAAACAATTTAATCATGTTAAATAAAGATGTCGGAATAATAACTTATTAGAGTATATGATGAACACAACATTAAACAGCAGAGAACTGTTTATAACCAAAATATCATGTAAAATATTAATGACAACACAAACATTGTAAATAATAAATTAAGTTGTATTGATTAATTTCTATGATGAAATTAGTTTAATTCAGTTAATTATTTAAAAATGTGATTTAAAAAATGAAGTCGATTAACATATGTATAGTTTTACACGTTTAAAGTTGTCTCTTAGTTGTATTCATTTTAATTAATTACAAAAACAAAGTTAGTGGCATTACAAAACAATTGAAAGTATAAATAAAAATAAACATTTGTGTAAATTTTTTTATTAATACTTTTTTTGATAAAATATTAACAGATAAATAATTTAATTTCTGATTGGAGCTCATGTTTGATAATTGTGACATATTGTTTGTCCAATGAAAATCTTTAAGATTTTGTCTTAGTATATTACTTTTTTTTATAAATAAGTCATTGCGTCGTTATCCACAAATATTATACAACAACTTTTTGTTAACAATTATATACAAGTGTTATTTATTATTTTTTTTAACTTGCTTATCATAATAAATTTTTTTTTCATCTCACAACACACAAAATGGAACCATTGTATTTCTTTAACATCACAACAAATATGAATGTAAAATAAAGACTAATTAAATTATAATTTGTTAATGATTTTATAAAATAAGAATCATAAAAAATTACTTTTTACTTTTACATTTTTATTTAGAAATATCAAACAATTTGAATAAAAAATTAAAACTTTTAAACGTGTAACTTCATACTAACAACGAAAATGATTCCACCAAATTGAAAATATGTATTTTTAAGCATAATTGAATTTTGAATTAAAATTTAAATAGATATATACATTAAATACATCAAATTCGTTGTCCAATAGTTTATACTAAGAATGTAAAACAATTCAAAACAATTTAATTTGAATCAACAAATGTGAGTTATGTCAATTTATCAATATTATTCTTTTGAATATTATTTGTATGATTTTATTTTTTTTCTTATTTTCGAGTATTATGAATGTTGTTAATTATGGTTTATTTTTATAATAAAATTTACAAACTTTATATAGTTGTTAAACTATGGATATACTAAACATATTTTTTTAATGAGTATAAAATGTTTTATAGTAGAACGACGAATATATAATTTTGAATAGTTAAAGTAAGTTACTTTATGCCCAGGTATGTTATAAGTCTTTGCCAAAATTTCACAAACCTTAATGTTTGGCAATTTTTGAGAAAGGTGATAATTTGCAAAATTATAATTGTAGTGAAAAAAAATTATAATTTTTAGTTCAATTAATTTATATATATTGATTCCCTTATATGTATAGAAAAATATATTTTAATTTAAACATAATAAAATAATATATTATTTGATATTTTTTAAATTGTGACGACTTTATAAGAATTAACAAAAAATGTTTTTTAAAAAAAATCTTAACCATATTTGTAAAATGCCGAAACAAAAAATGAACAATTTATAATGAATAAAAAACATAAAATCATTTATTTTGAATTATTGAAATTGAAATATGTTATTTTTTTATTAAACCACTTTTTGACTTTGTTTGTTTGAGTATTTGATGATTTACATTGTAAGTTGAATTGTTTCTGTATTATTTGATAAATTATTGATAAATTGGTTATTGTCAATCAAAACAACATTTCATAATTTTATTTTAATATCTTTAAATTTACAACAGATGTTGTATTAAAACCTTGGACTTTTAAAATAATTAATTTTAATATCTTATGTGTATGTACATGTGAGCCTTAAGTCATAACATACAATTTTTTTGTAAATTGTTGTCTTAGTCTAAGTGTTATCGTTTAAAGTTAAATTTGATTTTACATGTTTACGTACTTAAAAGATACCACTTTTAATTTTTTAGGCTGTTTTTAAATAAAAACATTATGATAAACTAAGAAACATTATACACTAACTGTTGTTATTTAATTATTGAAAATTAATATTTAATAAATGACTACTTTGAAATTTTCTGATTATGACGTGGTGTTATTGAAATATAATAAAAAAGATTAAACAATTAAAAAAAATCACTTGTATATTTAATGTTTAGTTTAAATGTAATTATTAATAAAAAAATAGTAAATTGAAACTTATTATATTAACGAATTTTGATGTGTTGACAAATAATTCTTCTTTTTACCATGTTTAGTTGTTTTTTGTTGATACGTGTGTTTTTCAATAAGCATCGATTTTAAATTAATATTAAATTATTAACCAAATATAAAATTAACTATTTAAATATTGTGTTTTTTCGAAAAAATAAAAAATTAACTAATTTAGTGATTATTTTTTTTCTAAAAAACAAAATAAACAAAATTTATTTAGTAATTTACAAATAATGGTAACTTTATTTTAATTATCGGTTTAAAAAATGTGTAAATAATTTTCCACAAAAAACAAAAAATTAGCACAGAAAAAAAATGAATTGTGCCAACCCATGCCTAGCGGGAGTCACATTTAGTAACACAAAAATTACCAAATAAATGTCTTACCTTAATAACACCGAAAAATAATTTTTATATCAAATATTGTTATTTAATTTTGAACAATATACAATCTTTTTATACATTTCAAAACTCAAACAAATTTTTGTATATATAATAATCAAATCTTCAAAAATCATATTAAATGGCAAAACTTGACCCATTTCATATAATGATTGTCTCACAATATTTTACTGGTATTTCTGATTTTAAAAATCTTGAAAATGTTCACCAGAAATACAAAGGAAATATGTTAAAGTTTCACTTCAACCCGATACCACTCACTCCTGAAATTCTACCTCTATTTCCAAATATCGAGACGTTGAACGTCTGGAGTCTTCCCGCTGAATTTTTTAATTTTTACGACTTAGTTGAAGACTCTCTTCATTCAGATTATAAAAAGAAAAAGACTCAGAAAAACACGCGAAAAAGTCGCAAATCTTTGACCCGAGAATTTGTTCATCTGAATATCTGGTATGAAGTCTCTTATAGTCGTTCTTTGATAACAGAAAATGGGAAAATATCATATAAAAATATTTGTTTGTTTGATTTTGAACGTAGAATGAATTATAACACAATTCCTCAAAACGTGAAAAGTCTTGGCGATAAGTGTTTTGCTTTTGAAAAAACGTTAAGCGAAATTATTATACCCGACAGTGTGACAAGACTCAATTATGAGTGCTTTACTTCGTGCACCAACTTGACTAAAGTTGTGCTACCAAAAACTTTAAAAGAGATTCAAGGACTTTGTTTTGATGGTTGCAAATCTTTGGAAGAAATAGAAATACCAGAGACTGTCGAAACAATCGGATATAATGCCTTTTCAGGTTGTGAAAAGATCTCAAAAGTGGAAATGCCTGGAAGTGTTAAAGTATTGAGAGAATGGACGTTCGCTGGATGTGTATCACTTAGAGAAGTGGTTTTACACGACGGTATAAACAGCATTAATTACGATGTATTTGCACGGTGTGATTTAAATACTGTTGTTGTACCAAAAAGTGTTACACAACTGGATAGCACTGCATTTGATAAAAATGTGGTGATTATAAGAAATTGAGTTATGACTTGTTGTTGTATTAACACTTAAAATAACGCCCTTATTTTTGTTTTGGCCTGTTTTTACAGTGATATTAATCCAATTTTTGATGATTATCCTTTTTGGCTTGTGTATTGTTTATGCACATAATATAAACTCTAAAAAATGGAAATTTATATAATAAACTCGATATTTCCCCAATTTTTAGACCACTTAAATATTATTTCAATGTTATTTAAAGTGTTACATATTTTATTAGTTATATCCCTAAAAAACAGGGCCTAACTATTTTAATAATAAAAAATAATTATATTTAAAATGGAAATATAAAAAATCAAATAAAACAGTTCTTAATTTGTGAAAGAGCATCATATATTCAATCAGCAATTTGTGTACACATCAATTTAATACTAGTTTAAAGAGATCTTTAATAAATACCACAAACATCAAATGATTTATGTATTTTCTCCTGGCTCAACAAATTTATTAATTGTAAATTTTATTTACATACTACCTGTCTTGTTGCGCTTTTTCTGTTTCCTTTTATTGTATATGGCAGAGTGTCTGGTATTTTTAGAATTGAATTATTTTAACAATTAAAATAGTTTTGTTTTATTAAAATTAAATAATAAAATCCTTGCAAAAAATAAAGTTTTGCATAAGGCAGAGTGTCCACACTTTAAAGTGGTGGTTGTCTTGATGATTTATTCAATTAAAATATGTTTTTAACACAAAAAATAAATAATTTTTTAAAATAACATATTGATAAGAACAATAAAGAAATTTTATGTGTTTAAAGCAATTAAAAACATATAACATTTTTTATATTGATATTAGTTAACAAATAACCAAAAGATGAATTTTAAACTTCTTTATTTTGTTATTATTTCATTGATATTTTTGATATCTTAAATAAAACATTTTTATTTAAATTAATAAATGCATTGAATTAATTATTCAGCCTTTTGGAAATTATTAATAAAATAACATACAATAATAAATAGCTGTTATCCATATTTAAAATTGTTTTAAGAAAAACAATTTTTGACGCAATAAAAACTTTCATAATTAAGTTCAGATGTATACGTGTTTCATTTATTTACTGATTAAAAAAAACACAAATAAATCATCATTTCAATTAAAAAATCAATTTGTTCTTGTTCTTATAATATTTTCTCAAACTTTGTATTATCAAAGCACCCCATCCCAATTTTTGTGATATTTTCCAAGTTAATCGTTTCAAGTGAAACACAATTATCAAAACAGAAAGGAGAGAGTTCTGTTATTGACAAGGGTAATATGACATTCTCAAGTTGTGTTGCACACGCAAAACAAAAGTCTCCAATTTTAGTGATGTTATTAGGTATTTCAATTTCAGTAATTGTTGTGTTGTTAAAGAACGCCCCCTCATCAATTCTATGAACCTTTTCATCTTTTAAAATATCAATTCCAAACATTTTTAAATCGTTGAATTTCACTTTCACGTTGTCACAGATCATTTGTTTTTGTTCAAATTGTTTATATAATGTATAACTGACTTCTCCACTATAATAAGTTGTCTTTTCTTCATTAAATAATATCAAACTCAATGATGCACATCCCTCAAATACATCACTTCCAAATGTGATCTTATTGTTCTTAAAATTGACACGTTTGAGATTCGAGCAATTCATGAAACAACCATCTTCCACATTTTCAAGTGATTTTGGAAATGTGAGGCTCTCTAGTGAGTAACAATTTTTAAATGCAAATTTGCCAATTGTTTTCAACGTCGTTGGGAAGACCATTTCTTTCAAATTGTAGCACTTCATAAACATGCAATGAGGAATACATTCAATGTCTCTAAAATTGTCAAATTTGATCAAAGAATTGCAACACCAAAAAACACCACCTTTTAAATGTTTGACTTTTGATATGAATTTCAGATTGAAGCAATTCATAAAACATTGTGTTTTATATAGCACTTCTTTTGACTCACAAAATACACTTTCAAGTGAGTAACAATTCGCAAAACACCGCTTCCCAAATTTCTTGAGACTTTGGGGGAGTGTAACACTCTTCAATGAAAAACAATTAAAGAACACTTTTTCGTCAATTTCTTCTAAAGTGTTTGAAAATGTGACTTTTTGTAAAAAATGCATGTTGTTGAAACACAACTTGTTGATCTTTTTTGAAACTAATGAAACATCGACTTCTCTTAAATTGTATGATGCCAACTTGCAATATTCGAGTGTTTTTATTTGTAATGGCATTTCAAACTTTTCAGTGAAAGTATCATACAAGTCAAATTGAGTTTTCCAGTAATGAGTGTTTTTCATTGACACATTTTTGTTCTCAAAGTTAACACTTTTTATTACAGACCAGTCGACTTTGTCACCGAATTCATATAAATTTTGTTGTGTGTAATCAACATTATGGAATGTGTACCCCAATGCGTACATTTGGAGATAAAACTTGTAGTCAACTATAACATTGTCAAAGAAAAATGTTTTAAAAGTGTTGATATCATTTTTGTTATTTTCCAAATTGTTTAATGTGTTTTTACACTCAGTAAATGATATTTTGGTGAGTTTGTGACAATTATAGAAATATACTCGTTCGAATATTTTTATTGTTGGTGGAAATACAACTTCACAGAGGTTTTTGTATTTATAAAAATATAACCCACTTATTTTTGTGACACTCGATGGTACTTCTATTTTTGTTGTTTCAAAAGGAAACTCGAAGTTATAATTCAGTTTTTTTATACCGGCTGTAACACAATGTATAATATCTTGATTTTCAGTTTCTTTATTAATATCAACATTGTGACCGTCTTCAAATACAATTGACTTCAAATTGGAGCATCCACCCACAAAATTTTTTCCAATTTTTGTGACACTTTTTGGGATGTACAACGAAGTCAAATTATTTGAAATAACAAATGCATTTTTGCCTATTTCACGTACATTCCTGGGAACAACAAATTCTTCAAGTTCTGAGCTGGAAAAGTAATCATCTGGTATAAATGTGATGGTGTCTGGAAGTTGAACACATTTTGCGTTTTTAATACAAAATTTGGATTCATTAATTAAAAATGCATTTTCGGGGATAATAATTTTTTCGATGGGATTGCCATAATCAAAAACTTTGATTCTGAAATTAACAACAGTGGAAGGAATGTAGAGTCTTAAATGATCGCTCGTGTAATTGAACTTAATTTTAAACACGTCCAAGTCGCCAAGATGGATGTAATCGGAGTTAACACGAATTTCATTATTTATTTCGTTGTAATTGTCCAACTTGAACACATTCTCATTAACTTCTTCCTTTTTCATCATGTTTGATACATCAATACCAAGTTTTTTAAATAATTGTTGTTCACTTTCAGTTGCATTGTACAAGTGTTTCATATAATTAATTGGAACATCCAATTTGGCCAGAGAAATACATTGTTCAAAGCACCCACCATCTTCAAACACAACATTTTCATTAAAATTGAGTCCGACCAATTGTTCACAATTTTTAAATGCAAAACTCCCAACAAATCGAACTTTTTGTGGTACTTCAAATTCACTGAGTTTATTACAATTGGAAAATGCACATTTACAAATCATTTCCAAATTGGAAGACAGAGTAATTCTCTTAAGGGAAGTGCATTCTGAAAATGCCGAATCTGCAATGATTTCTACGGTGTTGTCCATCACAACTTCTTCCAGATTTTGGCAAGAACGACACGTCTTTTGAGGTATGCACTTTTTGCCACAAAATGTGATTTTTGTGAGTGTGTTATGGACAAATACCAATTCATCGATATACACATTCTTCTCAGCTGTAAAATCATTAAAAGCACACCCACTAAAAGCATTTCTACAAATCAAAGTTACGTTTGGACCAAAGTCAACAGAAGTGAGCGACGAACAATTTGAAAAACAAGATTCTGGAATTACTTCTACTAGTTTTGGGAGGCGTATCTCTTTCAATCTGCTGCAACCATAAAATGTATTAATACCAAGTCTCATGAGATTGGATGGGAGTTCAATTGATGAGAGGTGAGAGCAGTCACTAAAAGCGAAATTTCCAATTTCAATAACAGAGGGCGGAAGTTTTATCGAAACTACTTGAGAACCTTCAAAAGATTGTTCACTAATTTTTCGCACAAAATGAGGAATTTTGTTTTTAAAATAAATTTGGTCTTCTTTTGTGTAAACAGAGAGTGGACAGACATTGAAATTGTTCATCTCTATAAGACACTCTTTGGCACTTTACGGAAAATTGAATAGTGATTTTTTAGTGTTCAGTTTCATATCAAAAGGAGAAAAGAATTGTTGGGTCTGTATAAACTTGAATATGTTTTTTGTTTTTGGAGTAATTTGAACTGGATTCATTCGAATACGGTCAAGTATATATTCAAACTTTTTACACACCAAAATGATGTTTATAAAGTCTTCATACTCTTTTAAATATGTCACGACTATTTGAATGGAATAGACATCAACTCGCTTTGACATGGGTTTAAAATATATTTTTTTAATTATATTCACTATAGTAATGATTTACAGTTTTATGAGGCAATTATAATTAAATGATAAAAAGAATAAATCGAATTTAAGTGATCTGAAACTCGGGAATTTTAGAGTTTATTAAATAATTTTTCTTGTTCAGAAATTTTTAAATTTAAGAAATTTTGGTATTTTAACAAAAAAAAAATAAACTGTTTTTCAAAACTCTGTACTGGGATGACCCAATTTTTTAGACAAATAATTTATATTTTTTTCTTTGCTTAACCCTTATTTAATAAAGTTATTCTAATTGATTTCAATTAATTATTCAGTTTCGAGAAGATACAACCTATTTGTATGTTTTGATTTTGATGGGTCAGTTAACCCACAAATACGAAAACCTACAAATAAGCGACTTTGACTGTATATAAATTATGTAAATTTAGGGGGGACACCATTTTATCTAAATTTTTAAATAATAAAATTAAATCGCGAGTGGGACGGTTTTTCTAAAAACCTGAAGGAGCTTTGCCCCAACGCGAAGATTTGAATTTTCCCAAAATTCTGGATTAAAGAGTTCCAATATTTAAAATCATTTTAAACCATATTTTATCATAATTTAACTAAATTTTAAGACGCGTAGCATTAATTTTTTTAAAATGACAAAACAAATTATTAATTCCGCTTTTAAAAATTATATTGAAATTTGTCATTTACTATTATTATATAATATAGTGTTGGATGAAGATGTTGATAAATTTATAGATGATTTTGAAAATGAACATGTAAGTGAACACGGAAGTAAACATATAATTTATTTTAGATGAAATTATAATGCATAATTTAAAGTTTAACTTTTACTATAAAAAAAACATAATAATGATATTCATTAATTACACAATTATTATTAAATTGGAATGCTAAATGCCTTTTTAACATGGAAGTTAACAAAATGATTTCAAATAAATTAATAATATTTAATAGTAAATGTTTCCATTTTATTGTAACATACTTTTATAACACGGGTTAGTTTTTATATTTATAAATATTCGTATTTTTCAAATTTTGAAAACAAATTTCTAGTCTAAGAAATTAATTAAAAAACATGAATTAATTAAATATACCTAATTTGTATATTATTTTAAATCAAGTGAAATCTTTTTAAAAATAATCAATTGAGTATTTAATAATTTAACTTAAACAACTTTGAAACCCCAATAAAAATGAATTCATTTTAGACCGCAAATAAAACAATTTTTGTTGTTTGTTTATTTATTTTTGATAAAATCTGATTTAAATAAAATTGATTTACATATACTCGAAAAATAGTACAGCACTGATAATACGACCTGCAAACTATAAAAATGGTTTATAAAAACTATATAATAGTTTTTAATACAAAATTTGAAAAAAACACGACAATAAACAAAAAACTATAATATTTCATAAATTTATGGTTTGCCAGTAGTTTTTTTGTGCTGGACTATTTTTCATGTATCTGTAATTTGTTTGTTGTTCTGTTTGGTCAAAATTTTTCATAATTAAAAGTTAGTATCTTTTCAGCTATACTTCTCAATTCTAAAATTGAAATAAATTACATTAAACCAGATACACATTATATTAGATTGTAATTGTTACATTTGTAATCAATAAACACAATAAAAAATTCATTTGTATTCTTTTATAGCTTGTTAAAAACAAAAACTTCTTTGTAGTTTGATAAACCCAAATTTATTATTGTTTTATAATAAAGAGAGTACAATTTCCATAACAATATTTTTCAATTTATTTAACTCAAGTTAACCAAATAAACATTTAATCAGAGTTTAATTTTAATTATCGAACAAAATATAATGAAAATAATATATTTGTTTTCTAATATAATGTTTTATAAACAAAGACTTTAAATATTTTTTTTTATTTATTTGATTGTTAATATGTGTTGTTTTAAAATAATAAAAATAGAATTTTTAGTTGGATATAAAAAGCCAGTGTTATCTATATATCGAATCAAACTTAAAACAATCAACCATGACTTCCAACAAGTTATGTCGTCCTTTCTTAGTATTAACTTATCTTATTATTTTGAACCCAATACCATCTTGTGCTTTAAGAATGAATTATAGACAACAAAAGTCCACAATTGAACATAAAAAAGGTATAGATTCTTTAGATTCTATAACTTCTAGTTCTAAAAACCAGACTCAAGAAATACATAGTTTATGTTCTAATGAATATGTAATATTAAACATGGATTCTTCAGATATATCATATAACATTTCATTTGATTGTTATTCTCAAATCCCAAATTACAAAACAATAATCAAAGCTTTTCAAATCAATTCAATCTGTTATGTCCACCCCGATCAGATGTATATTCATAAACAAAATAAAAAGATCAGCAGATGTGGGGAATGGCTCCAATTGACTGGACCTAGTCATAAAATAGTTCATTGTATGGTTGTTGGAACTATTAATCCTATCTATCAAAATGTACCATTTAAAGTTAATAAAAAGATACTAACACTTAAGAAAAACTTATTTACAATCCTCACACGCGGGATGTGGTACATCAACTACAGTTTCACGTACGCTACAGCTGCTGTGCATGACTATACTCTTAATATTCCGCCATCTCTATACACAATCGAGAGATCTAATAATTCAATTATTTTTCAAATCTATGAAGTACATCGGCCAATCGAATATCTCCAAGCCGGAACTATACTCTACTTTAAAAATGAAAATGACTTATTCGTACTACCTTCTTTTTTCAATCACGTACATCTCCGCGCTATAAATATCAATGGGGATAGTGTGACTTTCCCAAAAACTAATTTTCAAAATTTCCAAAAAAATTTCCATATTTCTGCGACATCATTCTTCAAAAATCTCAAAATGAGTGATTGCTCGTTCCAACGAAATAATCAAATCTCAGACGTCAACGACAACTCAACAAAAACGCCATTTCTCATGTGGTACTTTTTCTCCGTTAAAAACAACATCCCTCATATGGTCAACAATAAAAACTTGACTTTCACTACTATTAGTAATAATTCTAAAACTAGTATATTTATAGTAAATCCAGCCGCATCGCTTCTCAGCCAGGAATCAAAAGAAATTATGTTCGAAGCGAAGGTCAATTTCCTCCCTGTTAATTTGCGTGTTCAAACAGTTATTATAGCGAACATTAGTAAGCTTGGTTCTCCAAATGCCATGTTTGTAGTTATTAATAATATGGCTACAAAACTATTATATTATAATAACTCACTCTATATTCGTGCTGCGTTTGACAAACAAAACTATGACTTTGCCAATGCGATCATTTTGAGTTATGTCGCAAACAGTGGAGACATATTAATAGTTTTAAATACTAAACTTATACCATTAGAAAATAATACTAAAAATTGTGACAACACTTATGACTGCGAAAATACGGAGTGCACAGTCGACAACACGTCACTCGATGTCGGAACGAGAAAGTGGATAAGAGGATGCGAACCACAATGCGGAGTGTGTAGAGATGGATTTCTATGTAACACTATGGGAATGTGTCAGAAAGAAACTAACTTAAATTTTAGAAATGCGGGTTACATTAAAATGGTTGTGTTATTAATATGTATTGTCGGTCTATTTCTTATTTGATTGATTGTGTTGTAGTTGATTAATAGTTTAGTAAACTATAATTGTTTTTTTTTTTTTTATAATAACTACAGATGTGGCACTAAAGTTTCGACAAGTACTAAGGTTTCTATTTATTATTTAATTACTATTTGAATAATAATGAACAAATAAATTAATACCTTCATTTTCACCCCTGTAGAAAGTCTTTTAAATATTTATCAATGTTTTTCATAAACCAATTTCTTGCTCAGTTATCAATAAAATTATTTTTTCATTAAAATAATGGTATTTGTTAAATTAAATTGCCACAAAATTTGTTTTTTTTGTTAATTTTGAAACCCAAAATTGTGCCGACCCATGTTTTATTTGTTTAAAATACTTAAATATAATTTAGTTTTATAATAAAACATGGACTCTACAGATAGAAGAATTATTGGTTGTCATAAAAAAGTGGTTGTCATGAAAATAATGTTATTAAAAACCAAAAAATCGATTTTTTTTCAAAAATTCTTCCAGTGTATTGAGTAAGTCGATTACCAAATGAAATAATAAATATTAACTAATTTGTTTTATGCTATTATTTAAGGCATTAAACAAACGTTAATAATGTTAACATTTTAAACTTTTAACAATAATAAAAATTATCTATTTGAAAAAGACTTATTAAATGACGTATATTTGTGTTTTTTGGTGAACCTTGCTACAGTAGGAGATATGGACAATGAAAACAATAATCAGAACAAAACGTTTGGTTAATTTGAACACGATAACAGTTTTTATAACGAAATGCCATATTTGTAATATAACGTCATATTACACGTTGTTTATCAACGAATGCCTAATGATTAATTATTCGCTTTCAACGTTATAAATATACAAACCTGATAATTGTGAACATTGTTTGTTTGATTTACACATCCTCAACTTATTCATAATAAATTACACATCCCCAATATCAGTTCATTTTAATCATGATGACAAGGTACAATCAATTTTGATTTTGAAAATGAGTAAAATATTTTTGTGGTTTTTCTGTTTTTTAATAAAAAACAAAAAATTTTAAATGTTTCATCCTTTTGACAACCACTTTCTGAAAATACAATCCAAACTACCACGGCTTTCCCGTAAATTTACTTGTTCAACAACCAACAATTTATAATCATTAAAAATAAATATATAAAAATACTTTTTTAAACTCGTGACAACTACTTTTTCTTGCATCTGTATATGTTTTTATTTTAAGAAAAACAATAGCCGAGAATAGCTGATGATGTGGCAACCTTTTTTCCCGAAATTTAGGCCAAAGCATTTATAGCTCACCTTGGTTGAATCGACTAAAATTGACCAATAATTTGTTTGATAACTTGAAATTTGACTTTCTTTTACAATGCTAATCTATTTTTATAATAGTTATTGATTAAAGTTTTAAAAATATTTATTTTACTTTTTCAATTATTTGGTTGTTGACTATTTTTTTGTCAAATGTAATATAATAGCTGTTCGGCGACTTTACAGTCCCCTTGAAAATCGCCGACTTTTTAGTGGTCTTAAAAATATTTGAACTAAATATTTAGTTAAATAACTATTTAAAATACCATTTATCACGTAAAAGATATTGAAAAAATGAACCATATAAATTTAATATAATTATTATTAAAAAAAGAAATGAAAAAATACCGTCCCAATTATATCTTCTCAAATCATTTTTTAAATTATATTTATATGATTATAATATAACAAATAATAACAACTATTGTGTTTTTACACATTTTTGAGACTATAATAAATATGGTATAATTTATTAATGTTAATAGTTATTTAGTTCTAAAAAAAGTAGGCGGTTTTTTGACTCAAAAAGTCGCCGAACAGCCATTAAAACAATTGTTTTTATTTTCGAATTAAATATTACAAAAACACTCTTAATATAGCATTACATTAATTTGATAATTATAATGATTTTATCATAACCATTATTTGAAACATAAAAAACACCATCTTAAAATAAAATATGACTCTCCAAATTCTCAATGTGTCTTTGCTCTTGTTTTTTACGAGATGTTTGAGTTTGAAATGGTGCGGCAACGGAAGTCAAGTGGAGTGTGTTGACGATAACTACTTTTGTGATGATCTTTCATACAACAATTATTTTTTTTTCAAAACCCACAATAAAAAATACAAAACAATTTATTGCAATAAAGATGCAGTTTTATATGTAGAAATTACAACAAAAATTTTTACTTATTTGATATTTTCAAACCAACAATCTACTTTCGATTTTCCGTTAACAACACAACAAACTAAAGGTCTCGTGAAATCTGCTTGTAACGTAGCCAATTGCTTCACTTGTATTTCATGGAACGATTATTTCTGCCTAAATTGTAATATTAATTTTTATATGATTATTGGTGTTTGTTATTCATGTGAAGGATGCAATAACACAGATTGTGGAACTTCCACAACAACAAATATAATGTGTACAGATTGCATAGATGGATATGTTTATAGTAATCCCAATTGTTTAAAATGCAACGATAAATGTAAAACATGCAATCCCAGCAACACAAATTACTGCACTTCGTGTTATTATGGTCAAAGTGTAACAAACAACAATTGTACATATTGTATTGGATGTGCAAATCATTGCATTAATGGGTTTAAATGCGCATCATGTGATGGTAATCAATATATTGATTCAGATGGGTTCTGTACAAAGAATTGTGATGTGTCTTGTAATGGCTGTACTGGTAGTGGAGCAAACAATTGTGTAAACTGTGCAGATAATTACTACAAATTAAATAATATTTGTGTGAAGTGTGGATCTCCGGATGTGTGTACGACTTGTTCAAGTTCTGTGTGTACAAGTTGTCAGAGTGGATATTACCTATCAAATGGCATATGTAATTATTGTGGAAATCATTGTGTAAATAGTACATGTCAAGTTAATACTGGGTGTAGACAGTGTATAAGTGATTCGTTCTATTTAGACGGTAATAGAAACTGTCAACGTTGCATTTCGCCGTGTTTGACTTGTTCAAATTCAACTGTTTGCAATACTTGTATTTCTGATTACTATTATCTCAATTCAAACAACGAATGCATACAATGTGTAAGCCCGTGTTTGCAATGTTCTTCACAAACCAATTGTATAAGTTGTATTAGCGCGTATTATTGGCTTGACACATCAACAAATAAATGCAAACATTGTTCATCGCCATGTGACACGTGCACTGGACCAAGTAATGGTACTTGTATTACATGTGTTGATCATCATTATTTTGATGCAACACAGAAGACTTGCACATATTGCGGAGATGGTTGTATTGCGGGTTGTGATTATACGACAAAATGCACAAAATGTCAATTGGGGACTTATTTAGATGGTGGTATATGCTACAATTGTAGCACAATCAAAAACTGTAACACGTGTGAAACTGGTAGAAAATATTGTACCAGGTGTGAACCCGGATTTGAATTGTTCAATGGGACTTGTCTGTGCCACAGTGGAACATATCAAAACTCAACAGAAGGAACGTGTCAAATGTGTTACTTGGGACAACAAAATTGCCACTTGTGTTCAACTACAAATGATTATAAAGCTCATTGCACTGATTGTTATCCATCTTTCAACTTGGAAACAAGTCAAGGAACGTGTTTAAAATGTTTACCATATACATATTACGATAATAACTCAAAAAATTGTCAACCCAATGATATCAATTGTGTCAAAAATGCAAAACAAAATGTTTGTGTTGCATGCAACAATAATACAAGTTTTTTGAAAGACGACAAATGTGTTGCAATCACCAACAACTGTACAACCAACACACTTTCGAATTGTGAAGTATGCGATTTTGGCATTTCAATTGGTACTTCATGTTTTTTACAAAACGAGTATTGCAAATACAACATACAACTCAATGAAAAACAAGAGAGGTGTTTACAATGTGAAGATAGCAACATTCTCAACACATACAACACTTGTACTTTAAATGAAAACAATATTAATAAGATAATACGAAACAATTTCACATTTATATGTGAAAATGGATATTTCAAGAATCAAACGAATAGCTGTGAAAGCTGTTCGACACACAACGCTGAAATCTGTTCTTCAAATTTGACAGATAATTTCAGTGTGTTTTCGTGTCAAGGTGGATATGTGATAAACATTGAAAACGACACGTGTACAAGTGACACCAATTGTAACACAATCAATGGAAGTGACTGCACCACCTGTGACAAATCCAAGACTTTCAAACGAACAAAGAACAGATGTGTTGATTGCAACGACAACAATTCACACACAAATTGTGAAGTATTTACAGACACGTGTAAATGAATTCAATGCACAAATGATACGCTTTTAGTCAATGGAATTTGTGTGTTGAAAACTGCAGTGAATTGCCACAAGACAAATGGGTACACCTGCATCCAATGCAACGAAAAATACACACGAAACAACCAAGACGACCTCTG
The DNA here is from genome assembly GCF_000330505.1 of Entamoeba invadens IP1. Classification (NCBI taxonomy): domain Eukaryota; phylum Evosea; order Mastigamoebida; family Endamoebidae; genus Entamoeba; species Entamoeba invadens. Next base: position 55,038 of record NW_004191924.1, read on the forward strand.
TGTAACATCAGAACAATTTGTGAGATATTCAATGCACACAGTTGTCAACAGTACTCAAAGTACTGTTTTTGAGTGTGAAACAACACATTTTTTGAGTGATGGAAATTGTGAAAGTGTTATTGGTACAAACATAAACGACCAACCAATTCAAAATTACAAACAAGATGTGGATAATACCAAATATTTGAGGAAAGAAATTGATAACAACACAAATTGCAGTTATCAAAACGAGAAAGGGTGTCTTTCATGCAACGATGGATATTACTTAGAAAACAACAAATGTGTTAAATGCGCCAACAACTGCACGACTTGTTTTAATTCAACACTTTGTCTAACATGCAACGAATCAAATAATTGGTTACTCAATAACAAGGGCGAGTGCATTGAAACCATTTTAACAATCAGTTGCCAACAACCAATGGGCAATGGTGTTGGTTGTGCAATATGTAAAAATGGGTATTACTATGAGCAAAAGTTTTGTTATGAATGTGATAAATCGTGTGCAATTTGTAAAAACTCGATTTCATGTTCGTTGTGTGCAGACACATATTTTTACTATAAAAAAGACAGTGACTTGTGTATCACCTATGACAAGTTAATTGGGTGCAAAAACAAGACGTCACATGGCTGTGATGTGTGTCAAATGGGGTATTATATGACAGATCCGTATTGTTCCAAATGTGCAGAGAACTGTCTTTCATGCACTTCACTGAAAATGTGTGATATGTGTAATATCACTGATTACGTCTTGAAAGATGGAATTTGCTTGTATTACACTGAAATTGAATTTTGCACTTCTGCTCACAATGGATACTGCACATCATGTAAAGGAATGAGAAAACCGTCAGATGATGGATTGTCATGTGTGGAAGACAAATTGATCACATTGAAACGAATTGGTATACCAATCATAGTCGTTGCAATTGTAATTATCATCATATCAACAACAACGACTTACATTCTCTTTAATGTGTATAACAACAACAAAAATAAAAAGAAGACCAAAAATGTGTGTGTTTTTCAAATGAAAAAATCAAACATCAAATTTGTCAAAATATCGAAAGAAATATCAACAAACAAAACAGAACTGATTTTTGAAAGTAGTAATGAGGGTGGAAAGATACCGGTAAATGAATTTAGTCGTGAGTTGTTGTGTCTTGGCAACAACACAACACATCATATAAAAATGCAGTTGAAAATGAAAGAAGGGAATGATGTTTATGAAATCCAAGCCAATCCCCCTCTTGTGACATTGAAATCAAATTATGCTTGCGAATTTGAAATTTCTATAAAGCCAAATTTCACATCAAATATTGAAGACAAAATAGTGTGTGTGACTTTAAACATCACTAAAGGGACAGAAGATGTCATTGAAATACCAATCAGAGCAACAACTGTCATGTCATATCGTCTTGATTATCACGAATTGATAGAAGATAAGAAAATTGGTGAAGGCTCTTTTGGAATAGTTTACAAAGGCACTTTTAGAGGAAATGTTGTTTGTATCAAAAAGATGAAAGAACTGTTAATAAACCAAGAATCACAAGAAAATGAATTTGAGAAGGAAGTTGATATGTTGGCTAAATTTAGAAGTGATTACATCGTCCACTTCTATGGAGCAGTCTTCGTGCCAAATAAAGTGTGTATGGTCACCGAATTTGCACAATTTGGCAGTTTACAAGACTTGATGAAACACAAAAAAAGTGATGAAATTAACATGAAACTTCGAGTTAAAATGATACTTGATGCATCAAAAGGAATTCAATATTTACACGACAATGGGATACTCCACAGAGACATCAAACCAGACAACATTTTAGTGTTTTTACTTAATATTAATGATAAAGTAAATGCAAAATTGACTGACTTTGGTTCATCAAGAAATGTCAATTTATTGATGACAAATATGACATTCACAAAAGGTATTGGTACACCAGTGTATATGGCGCCTGAAGTGTTGAAAAAAGAGAAGTACAAAATGTCATCAGATATATATTCGTTTGGAGTCACCATGTTCGAAGTGTTTGGGTGGGAAGAACCCTACGATAAAATGGAATTCAAATTTCCTTGGAAAATCGCTGAATTTGTTATATCTGGAAAACGACTTCCAAAGGAAGAGTCAATAACACAAGACGAATATGTTTTGATATCACAGTGTTGGGATAGTGATATAAAAATACGGCCATCAATCAATGATGTTGTTGAAAAACTGGAGACATTAAATTCATAACAATTAAGTCTTGTTTTGTTTCAAAAATATCTGTATATATAAATTATAATTAAATAAAACTGAAGTGTGTGTGTTTACATTAAAACGTATTAAAACACAATGATTTGTTTATGTTAAATTTTATATGACACTCAAATTGGTTATAATGAATCTAGATTAATAATAATTGGGTTTTGTTTTTTAATAAAATATCAAAAAATAGACAATTATTATTTAACTTTTTTAAATAAATGTTAATTAAGTCTGTTTATTTATTAACGTATTGGGTTTTTACTATTATTTTTAATAACACTATTATTTATTACAATAAAAATACAGTAAAAATTCTATCGGTGTGTGGAGTCATGAAAATAGTTTTCCCAAGGTGTGTAAATTTTATTTCTTTTCTTTTTTAATTTTTGGCAAAAAAACTAAAAAATAATGAAATTTGTAAAACTATCCACAATCAAGAAAAATGACAAAATATATTTTTTTTGTTTTTTGAGAAAAAAAACGCGACACGTGTAAACATAAAATAATATTGTGAATTTTTTAAATTGTTTAGTTGTTTAGAAAAAGAACAACGCATTGTGTTTTTGTATAAACACATGGACTTTTGGTGAGGATTCTTGTCAATTTACAACTCAAGTATGTCTTTGACATTATCCTCGATTGCTGCATTGTCTTCTGTTGAAAACATTGAAAAAAATTTTGCTTGTTCACTGTGTTATTACACAGTAGCAGAAGGTGAGTGTCGATTTTTAGCCTCAAAAGTCATCATCTCGTCCTCCGCCTTGAACTCTTTTGTTTGTGCAACCATCTTGTCCACCTGTTCCTTTGAGAGTCTTCTTCCCTGTTGTCTCGTTTTCAGCCGACACATTCAGAATCCCATTTGCATTTGTGTCAAATGTGACTTCAACTTGTGGGACACCACGTGGTGCTAATAAGATACCAAACAACCCAAACTTGTCAAACGGGTTGCAATGTGATGTCATAGATGCCTCGCCCTCAAAGACTTGGATGAGCACGCCTGGCTGGTTGTCTGCATGTGTCGAAAATATCTGTGACTTCCTTGCTGAAATTGTTAAGTTTTGTGGTATCAATTCTGTCATCACACCAATCACAAGCGTGCTCTTGTGATTGGTGTGTGGAAGTCGGTGCATTTTTATTATTATTTAAAGTTTAATATTTTTTGAGGAGCATTTTCTGCTTTTTTTCTCTTATCTTTTTTGAATTTATTTTTGTTTGATAATTTTTCTCTTTTTAAGTTTTTATTACCAAGTCTTTACTCGTTTAAAATAAAAACAAAATTGCAATTGACATTATTTTAGAAGGTTTTGGTGCCAAATATGTGGAAAATCATTATATTCAATCGGTGTGTGGGCCACTTTTGATTGGTCAAAACCACACACCGATAGAGTCACACACAGATGGAATTTCTACTGTAAAATGGTCTTTCTAAAATACAGTTTGTATTTTATTATTTTTGTTCTTTTTTTAAAGTGTGCTAATAATATCAAAAAACAGAATTTCTAAACAACTGAAAAATTTATAAAGCCAAAACGAATGATAAGTTGGCGTTAAAATTTGAATACAACGAAATAAACGAGTCAACCAAATTATTCAAAATCAATTAAAGTCATTTATGATCGAGCATACATGTTAAATTATCATTTGAGTCATATCGAAGACGACAACAAGTGATATAAAACAAGTCAATGTTTTGAATTCGTTTATTATTAGTCATTAATGACATTGTTATTAATAGTTAATGATTTTTAATTAGCGATATTGAGTATAGTAAAAAATAGTTTAGTGTTTTCGGTCTAGTTATTTTTTCTTTGTTATATTTTTAGTATATTGTTATATAGAAAACAGACTTTGTGTTAAAATGTTAATTTATGATTTATTCATTAAATAATAACATTTTAAATAAACAACATTTTAACAAATTGTTGATATAATAATTCTTAACAATGATTTTGTATAAGTCGTTTTCAAAATTATTATTGACTTTTAGTCTGGTATAATGTACGAATTTATTTGAAAAAAATAAACATTTTATTTATAATAATGAAGCTGATATACAGAATTGTGATTTTTGAAACCACAAATCAAAATATTTGTTTATCATATATTTTTGTATTTTATTATTTATAATATAACACATTAATTTTAATGTAGAATTGGAATTGAATCAGGGTCTATCACGTGACAAAAGTGTTTTTTCTTTGTTATTTGCCACGTCACCAAAGTGGGCTTGAATTTATGTTCACTTAGTTTTTTTAGATCTAGCGGCGAGCTTAAAGCCGACTTTTGTAAATGAAAAAACTTAGAAATAGATAGTTATTTGAATCAATACTAAGCCAATTAATAGGAAAACAAGCCAATGCAATTTTTAAATATCGGTTTATATTTTATTACTGCTGTGATTGCCACAATTAACACAAAAATTGTGACAAATGCAGCACTGTTTTACACATCAACCCGATAGTTACAAATAACATTTTAATAACACAAATAACAATGAAATAACAATCTATTAAATAATGATATTTTTATTATAATATGTAATAAAATAAACCTATTCAACTTATAATAAAGCTAAAAACCAATAACTAATAATTAAAAATGCCATAAAAAACTAATAATAATAAATAAAGGTTTATTTTCATATTTATATTTAACGTTACTAACTAAATATTTATATTTTAAAACTATATTAAATAATAACAAAACAAACTCAAAAACTAAAAAATATTTGTTAATTATTAAATATACTATATAACATATAATAACAATACTATTGTTTTAAACTATAGAAATCTAAATAATGTATTAATAATTAATTAAATTGTTTAGTACATGATTTATATTTATAACTATAAACTTATAGTTTAAATAATTATATATTTATTATTATTGATATGAAATGAACAATTAATTATTAGGATAAATATGTCTACAAAATCGGGCTTTTCATTTATAAAAGTTGATTTTTCAAAAACAGTTATAGGACAAAAAAATAAATTTACTCTTAATAAAAATAATCAACCAAATATATAACTTAAAATATCAATAAAAATAGTTAAAAGACACACATTTTGAAATATAGTTTATTTACCCGAAAATGATAGGTAATAAATACATCGTTTATCGGGATAGATAACATTTCAATAACACAAATACAAATACAAAAAAATAACAATTTTTAATACAAAATTTCTAAAACATTGACATATTTTTAAAATACCATTTGAATTTCAAAATAGAATTAATATTAAAGACCTTTTAAAAACAACCCAAATATAACAAATCACAACAAATTAAAACCATCCAACGATGACAAATAAATCAAAAGAGGTTCAAAATTTACAATAATAATTGTCAAAACGTGATACACACAACACAAATTATAACAAAATTAACTTTGCCATCAAACAAAACAAAGTTAACAATCATATTTTTTTCACGCCAAATAATTAAAAACGTTCGTGAGTAGAATTAATTCAGTCTTTTTTAACATCAATTTTGTATAGATTTGAACTGTTTTGGTTTTTTGATTGCAACAAACCGATTTGACAAAAAATACAAAAACATCAATTAATATAGTTTAGTTTATAGTAAAATTTACCAAAAATAAAACTATATATTTTATAAAAAATTATAACACTTTCACTAATTTAATTGTATTATAAAATTATACTATTATAAATATAAACAATTAAATAATAAACTAATACATTAAAAATGATTTAACTTCATGATACAAGTTTATTAATTCATTGGGTATAGTTGTTTTGCCAGGCTTGTTGTCTTTTGTATGAATTCATTCTTGCATTTCCCCGTTTGTCTTCGAGAATCGATTCACCATTATCCAATTAATGCTGTCTAGGAACCTTTCTCCCTTCGATCCTTGAATGTTTTTTCTTCTAAATATCTGCTACTTCCACCAAGATCTGTACTCAAGTCTGTTTCAATAGAAATTACTTCTCTACCTTTATCACTCAAGTATTCTTGACACCATGCATTTCCTTACTCCTCATGTGCCTCAGTTTCAACAAGGATACAGTATCACTCTCTCTCATTAAAATACTTTCCATTTTCTGGGCTCATCCATTCGATAAGTGAGTTGTTACACACTCCTTAGCGATTTCCAACTTCCATGGCCATCAACCTGGATTCAATGTGAATGAACCCTTTTATAGTTCTCCTCATGCAAGACTTGGATACTTTATCTGTATGTTCGGTTCATCCCGCATCGCCAGTTTTGCTTACCAGACTTGGACGATTTGAAGTCCCATATGCTCACTCCTAATAAATGTTTATCGTTTAGAATATCTCGACTATTCATAGTTTGTTAAAATGTTGAAAAGTCAAGCTCTCCATTACATCCAATCATTATCTTTACCAATCGTCACTACTTTCTCACTTCAACCTTCCTAAGGGAATATTCAGGTGGAACCAGCTACTAGATAGTTCGATTAGTCTTTCGCCCTTATACTCATATATTGCAAGTAATTTGCACGTTAACACTCCTTAGTCCTTCTACCAAAGTTTCCTTCGGCTTTAAACACCACAAGCATAGTTCACCATCTTTCGGGTCCCAACAGTTTAACTCCATCCTTTTCTAGGTCACTCCTGCTATATGTATAGTCCTTCGTTTTCGCTTCATATCTGGGCTTTCTTCCCTTCCTCTCCTCGTGGGGAAACTGAAAACGTTTCTCCAAGAGGCATAATTATTTCAATTATTAATCTTTGCCAAATATTTTTACAGATCATCTATTTATATTATGTTTTTTCATTGTATTTTTAGTTTGTTTCATTTTATATTTTTAAAATGGATTTTTTTCAATGTAAAATAAAATAAATATTTTGGTCAAAAAAATAAGAAGCAAATATTGTTTATATTTTTATCAAAATGAAAAACATATTTTTTGAAACACAAAGTTAATATTTAATACACAAAACAAAGATTGTTTTTAACACTTAAAATAAACTTAGTTTTTAATATACAAATTTTATTTTAGTCTTAATTCAACAAACTATTTTTTATAGTTCTATAACCATTGTTATTAATTCATTTTCTCTTCAAAAATTAAGTAAAACATGACTGTTTTATTGATAAAATTATTAATTATCCATAACAAAATGGTGTTATTTTTTATGAAAAACACATTATTTAAGAGGGACAACTTTTTTATCAAATGCCATCACAAATTAAAAATACTTTAAAAAGCCCGTTTGTTAGTATTATTTATGTTTAAATTAAATACAAAAAATGCAAAAAGAATTATGAATTGACAATGAAAACAAACTCATTTTGGAATTTGAAATTTATATTTAGTCAAATAAAGCAACAATAAATTTAATTAATAAAAAATTAAAATAAACTATAATAAAACCATCTTCTTGTCTTCCTATTTAACTAAAAACAACATCATTTTTTAAATTAATCTTTTTTAAGCATCTTTTCAACTTAATAAACTGGTAAAAGGTTATATTTTTTAAAGTTAAATATATATAATATCAAGCTATTTGTTCATTTGTGGTAAAAGAGAATTATTTTTATCTTGTTATTACAAAAATATTTTTCACCAATTTATCGACTATAAAACTGTGTAATTATTTCCAAAATAAATATCATGACCCAAATATGTTTTTTATTATTAATATACAACAAAAAACGCATTTCTGAACAAAAAATAAATTCATGTTTTTATCAAATTACAATAAAATATATTGTATATTATATTATTATCCATTATAATACATAATAATATATTATTATGTAAAATATACATAATAATATAATATATTTTATTCAAATAAAGAAAAAAATGGACATGGGGAAGAAGGATGGGAATATTGGGGAAATAGGTAATTTGTGGGATAAGGACATCCTCGGGACCTACATTGACCACCACCACCTTTACCAAAAAAAATATTTGCCGCGAGTGTTTTTTGAAGGAAGTCCACTTTTCAGCCACTGTATGTGAACCCCATGTCACCCACTTTCCTTGTCCGTACTGTGTGGACGCGGATGTGGTTCCCCCCGCTTGCGAAGGGGGGTCAGGGGGGATCCGCGCCAAGGGAGAACTTGGAAAGTGGGTGAAACGGTGCACAAACAGACTGTTTGAGTGCGTCTTTATGAGCCTTCTTTTCAATGCTCCGTCTCACTCGGTTTCCACTGTCTCGAGGTGAATTTTCGGCATTTCTTGAATTCGGGAACCAGACCTAATATTATCCAAGTTTCCTATTTACTATAATTTTAATTTGAATATGATTCTAAATAGAAAAAATAAATCTATTTTAAGAGGTGGTGGTGGTAGGTCAATGTAGGTCCCGGACGTCCTCCTGTGTATAAAATTATCTTTTTTGTTGTGTCTAACTTGTTTTTAAAACTATATAACGAATTATATTTTAATTATTAATTTACTATAAAAATTATAATTATTTCCAAAAATACATTTAATAATGGACAAACGCAAAACAACAAGTACTTTTGTTACAAATTAATAGTTAAAAAACTAATTCAAATTTAAATTAGTTTTTTTTGGGTCACTTCGAATAACTTTGTTAAGACAAATAAATCAACCTCTTCTATCTTTGATCCCTTTGTGTCGCTCTTCTTTGCACCCCATTGTTGTGCACCAGACATGTTACCAGTTTTATTCTGTCGATATCTGTATGAAGATTGGCTTGATCTTATCCTCAGCTTCTTCTGTTTCTGCGTGTATTCATCTTTTGATGCCGATTGGTTCTTGTCGAGCCAGTCGAGTATCTCCTTGATAATTGCTTCAATTGCCGCCTTGTCATCTGGTGAGAGCTTTGCTGCAATTTGCTCGTTGAGTGTGTTTTTCATCGAGTAGCAGAAGTTTTCAAGCATATTCTTCCCCTCGATACGTTCCTTCATCTTGTCGTCCTCTGCCTTAAACTTCTCTGCGTCTATAACCATCTTGTTGATTGGTACCTTTGAGAGTCTTTCCTTGTCGTTAGTGATTGTGATCTTGTTCTTCTTTCCCGTTGTCTTGTCTTCAGCTTACACATTCAGAACCCATTCTCAACTGGTGCGATTGTTGACTTGAAGAGGTCGATGTTGAGTTCTTCAAAACGTGCTCTTGTGATTGATGTTTAGAAGTCGATGCCTTCATACAACTGGTCCACTTCGATGTTTGCTGTTGCTGCAGATGACAGTGTTCGCTTTGCCCTTTCACATGATGTTCTGAGTCTTCTGACTGCTCGTGCATTGCCTGAAATGTCTTTCTTGTACTTTCTCTTGAACTCGGCAATAAAGTGGTTGACCATTTTGTCATCAAAGCCTTCGCCAACAAGGTGTGTGTTGCCGTTTGTTGCCTTCACTTCAAAGACGCCATCATCAATAGCAAGAAGTGGCACAATCAAATGTTCCACCACCAAGATCAAGACGTTCTTTTCTCTCTCCGTCTTCTTGTCAAGTCCATATGCTATTGCTGCTGCTGTTGGCTCATTGATGATTATGAGCACATTGATGCCTGCAATTGTGCCCGCATCCTTTGTTGCCTGTCGCTGTGAATCGTTGAATAGGCTGGACATGTGATGACTGCGTTGTTGACTTTCCCACCAACAAACACCTCTGCTGTCTCCTTCATCTTCGTCAACACCATCGAACTGATCTCCTCTGGTGTGAACTTCTTAGTCTCTCCCTTGTACTCCACCTGAATCAATGGCTTGTCATTGCCATTGTTGACGACAGTGAACGACCAGTGCTTCATATCCTCTTGAATTGCTGTATCGCCGAATCGTCTTCCAATCAGTCTCTTTGCATCAAAGACTGTATTCTTCACATTCATCGCAATCTGGTTCTTTGCTGCATCGCCAATCAGCCTCTCGCTATCTGTGAAGGCAACACATGATGACTTGTTCTGTTGCCCTGATCATTTGCAATTTCCTAAAAATGGATTTCGCATGCCTTTTAACTATAGTATCTTTATATCTCCAATAGTCACTAATGCATCATTCAATGCTATCAAACACTCCGCATTTGTTTTCCCATCTTCACCTTTAACACCAACAATCACAACTAAATGAGTTGCGTGGATGAATCTAACAAGAGGTGATGGTATACTATTACAACAGTACATAAAATCTGTCTAACAAATTTTGACAGTTTCTCCCCAAATTTCTTCTCCACCTACATCGAGAACTTGAATATAGCAGCCGCAAACTTCTTCTCTGTTCGATCATTGATCATAAATCTTAGTTGAGACTATCAGTAACAAGTCTCCTTCAGTTTCAAACGACTTGACATAAATCTCTTTTAAATGGTTTATCATTGTAAGACATATTTTTCTCAAAAAGTAAACCTGCTTGATTTGATAAATACGTTTGATTTTAAATTATAGTTTTCATAATATAATTAAATTTATTATAAATTAGATTTTGAAAATTAAATTATAATTATTTAGTATATTATATAATTAACAATAGTTATTGTATAATTAATTACCCATAATATTAAATTATGTATATATCTATTAATTTATAGTATAATTTTATTTAAAATAGAGGGTGAGGTTTAGAAAAAGGATGTCGGTTGATTCCTTAATCATTCCAATAGCCCTCCTTCCTGCCCGTTCACGGTGATGGGTGGGTCGTTTTATACTTTTATTTGATATTGTCGAAAATGAATTTTATTATAATAAAAACCCTTCCCGAAATATTACGGTTTTAAGACTGTTTTATCAATAAAAAACCAACCCGAAATATTTGAGCTTTTTCGACTGTTTTATATATAAAAATATTCATTTAAACAAATCAAATTAAAAAATGGTAATAAGTTTTTCAGAGCATCCCCAACATCCATGTAAGCAACTTTCTTTTCAACGCTCATGTTTGCTCTTTCAAGTTGTCCAATTTTATTAAAAGATCTTTCAACTAGGCAAGTGGTTGGACTCTTAGCATTCATCTTTTTCACAAGATTGAATAAACATGGGAATTGATTCTTTTCTTCTTGACTCATCAGAGCAAACAAGGTGTTCAAAGTTAGTTTTTTTACTGGGCAACTCTTTAAGAAATCTTCTGCTTCTTTTTTGAATAAAGCCCTTATGTGCTTTCTGTGTTGAATGGCGTTTGCTCTCTTTTCTTTAACAATTTCACTACTGCTGCAATCTTCAGCGATATCTGTTGCTTCTGTTTGATCTGTATTTGTTAATCTCACTTGTTTAACAAGAGTACGTATTGTTTCATTAGCATCAGCCCTTTCTTTCCTTTCCAACCTGTTTGCAATTTCTTCAACTTTTTCGATGTTGGCACAGTACCAATCTTGAAACTTTGTAAATTCCGCTTTCAATTCTTGGTCATCACTTTCCTCGAATAATTTTACATCAAAATTGTTGTAAATTTTGATGTTTATTACCAATTCTTTTCCTTTGAGTTTTCTTTGTAATTTCCCGAAATTTGCCATATTCGTTCCTTGACCT
>NW_004191924.1:66807-70218 GCF_000330505.1 Entamoeba invadens IP1
CGAGCAGGTGAATTGAATATTTTTCCAAAATGAATTTTTCGTTGTCGTCAAGATCTTCAGTGTATTTCATTTTTTCTAAATAATCAGTTAAGACCACCTTACGTCTGAGCTCGAAGATATTCGAAATTAAATCTTCAACACGTTGATAGGCCACGGGGTATAGTAAATTGGCGGTCTGTAGCCAATCGTTAATTATCTTCACATTACTGAGCACTATCTGAGTGAAGAACATACACGCAATAAACAATTTGCAGTTGACATTACACTCACCCATAATGTTGCGAGGTCAAAAAGGCTTTTGGTATTGTTCTCTTTCACTGTAAAATTCTTGAAGTGAAGGCAAATTTTCAAACATATTATCAAGAATCAATACTGTTTGGAGCCACCTTGTTTCGGATCGTTGAACCAATTTGAGAACTGCACCTTTGATATGATTTTTGGCACAGAATTGATCCCATGCTGTTCTTGTTGTCTGAACTGTTAACCCGTCCAAGAAACTTTCAATAGCCAGCCCCCATTGCGATTCAAAACACTTTTCAGTTGCTTTATTTGTTCTATGTGAAAAGCAGTAGTTTGAATCAAATCCGTTCAATCCCTCTCTCTTTTATTTTAGCCAGGAGTTTTCCAGAGAGTCCACCGTTTCGTATAAGAACATAAACTCCATCAAAACAAGCACCAATGCATTTAATGAGGTCAGAATCCATCAATTCTAATATTTTCATTATCCAACTGAGTTACTCGCAGCATCTGTTTGCCGTAATAGTTTTCAATTTTGACTCTCTTTTCAACAAATGATCCATCTGAAAACACAAATCTTACAAAGAGAGAAAAGTACTCGACCCCACTGTACATTGCTGAATCGGCCATTAATGTATAATAGTCACACCGCTTAAAGATGAGTTGTAGGTCATATCTGGATTTTTTCGAAATCAACTCAAATCTCCGTTGCATAGTTGAAGAACTGAGAGCGGTGTTAACAACTTTTTTAGGAACATTGGACATGAGCAAAATTATGGATATCAATTTTGACATAGCATCAATTTGATTATTTGTCAACCCACACGCTCCCATCATCAATACAGCCATCATCGTTATAAAGCTGCCTCTTTCATTTCCAGCATCATTTGTTGTTGAAAAACTGTCAATATTTTTACCAAGTCGCCTTTGTACTTCTTTGTTGGTTTCTTGTGCGATGTACTCGGCGGAGTATTTATTCTCTGGTTTGAGGAGCTCTTTAATGTGTTTCATTTTTTCCAATTGTTCGATCTCAAACACAGTAAATTTTATTTCTTCTTTGGTCGAATTGTTGGTATTTTGAGATTCGTTCTCGGTAGCCTGGCTATAATCAACATTAATTGAATTTTCATTTTGAATTGTTCGAGGAGTTAAAATTAAATTTGTAATAGCAGTCGTTTTCGATAAAGTTCCAGAGTCCACAATACCAATTGAATTTATTGAAACGACATCTTCACAATTAATAATAGGAACATCAAAACTTTTACTGATATTGTCGAGTGCTTCTTGTGTTGATTCGCTGTGTAAAACAGAAATATTCATTTGGAAATTTTGATAATCGATGAGTGGAAGAACACGAACGGTTTCTTCCATTCCTTTCAATAAATATTTCTTGACGTCTTCAAATGTAGTGTAACTTGTTTGTCTCAATTGTGACTCAAGTTCATTCCTCACTTTCAACAAATCAGCACCTCTATAAATATTTGGCGAGAGGTCCATTTCATTATCAGTCAAACCACTTGACTTATTTTTTTTTTCGACAAGCTGACTATTGAGCGCAATCGAATTAAATTTGTCGAAATTCTCATCAAAAAATTTAAAATTGTGAACACTTTTAAATTTGTATGTTTCTTCGGGCTTTGCTTCCAAAGAGTGTTTCATGTATTTCCGTCTATTAAACATTTTTCCACAGAAAATACAAAAATGGAAATCACGTAGACGTTTTTCAGGAAGTTGCGTTTTCAATTCAAAAGTAAAGTAATTGCGGAACCCTTCAAAACGTTTGTTGATATTTGAGTCTTGCATATGTTTGTAATTTTTAAGATAATGAAGACAATAAAAGACAAAAAGTTGTATATTTTATATATTAATAGTATTGGTTTTAACAATTGTATTAATTTTTATTATATAATTTGATTGCGTTTTCATTAAAAATTATATATTATAAATATATTAATATATCATAAAATATAAATATTATTATAAATATATGTAATTTTATTTTGGACTAAATTTACTTAAATATAATATGAATTATAAAATCACATATTATAATTTTTTATATTGAATATAACTTAAAATTAGTAATAATCATATTTAGGATAAAAAGACAAATGTTAAATTTTGGTAAATATAAGGAATGATCATGTTCTTAAAGTGGTAAATATAAGTTGAATTTGCAAATTCACCAAAATGCTCAACTTTAGTTATACACGACTTGAAAACAGGTTGAAAAATAACATGCAAAATGTTATTTAACTACTTTGTGTGTTTTATTGTGATATGTAAGTAATTATAAACATGATACTTCAGATATTTTATCAAATTGTTTTAAGACTAATCTATATAAACAGATTCAATTTTATAAAAATAATTTTATTAATTAATTTTATCAATTATTTTATTTACTATATTACAAAATATGTTTAGATTATAAAAATCTTAATAAAACAATATATTTTGATTATGTTATATTTTTTTAAACAACTCAATAATTTTTTTTTAAAAATTACTAAAATAGATCCAAAACTTTTGATTTGATAAATATTATTAATTAATAATAATTTTTATTGGTTTATTTTTTTTCTTTAATAAAATTACTATATATATAATATTATTTTATTAATCTTTTATTGTTTTATTATTATAAAACTATTTATTTATAATTTTAATTATTTTAATTAATATTTTATATAATTTAAGTAAATTTAATTTTTTGGTAAGTAATAATAGTTAATTAATTATACTATTATATTTCATTCTATACTTATAAATATAAAGAGTACAGACAAACTGTTTTTAATAAAAAATTATGAAACATAGTAAAATATATAAAAACTTTAATATGTAATAATGAAAATTATATTGAAAAAATACTGCAAAAATTCAATCATTGACTAACCAAGGCTTCTACTTGTTATGCGTTATGGATAAACAGACTCGTTACATTTATCAAATTATGCAAGTAACGATTCTGTTTGTCGATTTGTTTTCTTTAAAACAAAAGAATGAATTAAACAACTTTAAATTGTGTTATATTTCTTTTGGTTAGCCCACGGTATGTAAAACTCTTGATTATCAACAAAATAATATTAACAAGTGTTCGATGTCTGAGTATTAATTCAAAAGCAATAATTTTTGAATGATTTCATTTAACATATTTTAAGAAAGTGTAGT
>NW_004191924.1:70318-90801 GCF_000330505.1 Entamoeba invadens IP1
GCAGTGTATTTTTGTTATTTTTAAAGAAAAGCGTGTCTTTTTCAATAAAATCATTTTTGTGTTAAGTTAATACTAATAATAGAGTTAATATTTCTAAATATTTAAAGAAAACCACCAAATTTGTTAATAATGACATTTTTATAATTGTTTGAATAACATACAAAAGTAATTAAATATGTTTAATTAATCAAACTAGATTATAGTATTAATTTATTTATAATAAATATCTATAAATTTAATTTATTTTAATTATATTTTTAGTTTTAAAATATTTCCAGTAAATTCAACTAAAAATTATACAGTCATAACAAAAAGGTGTCTCGTTCGAAAAAACCTGTCTTGAAAAAAACGAATAAATTAATTGGTATTTTTCATCAAAATGTTATTATTATGTTATATATAACAAAAATGAATAACAAAAATGAATAACAAAAATGAATAACAAAAGGGAATAACAAAAGGGAATAACAAAAAATGAGTTAATTTGCTTTTCGGGGTCGACCTCTTGGGTTTTTTGGTTTCTTTTCTAATATTGATTTTTCTTCAGGAGTCTTGTTCTTACTGCCTTTTTTCCTTCCTCTTGTAGATTTGGGTTTGGGGGGTTCGGGCTTCAAATACAAACGTATTTTAGACAGACTTTCTTGGTTGATTTGTTCGTCGACTTCGCAGTCTAACAACAATTGTACTTCGTCTTCGATGTTTAGATCGTTTGTTTGATGAGTCTGTTTTTTTCAGTTCACAGACTTTAATAGCTGTTATAGAAACCCTAGGAGTTGGAAGGTCTTCATATTTAAACCTTCTTTTTAGTTTTATTGGAGTTATTGAACTAAAAAAGGAAATAAAATTCAGATCCTTGAAAAGGAGAGGGAATTCTTCCCTCAATCTTTTACACTTGAAGGGATCAACTTGACAAAAGTACTCTTTCTTTTCCGAGTCGTATTTGAATGTTATACCCGCACCCTTAAAAGCCGAAGAGCACGATACAATTGAAGTCGACTTGTGGAAAACGGTCAGTATCTCAATTTGGTACTTTTCAAATCGATTCACTTTCACTTCACTTTCCTCTTTTTCCCAATTTTTCATTCATCCACCTCGCCATCAATTCCTTCACCTTTGTCTTTCTTTTCATTTCCTCCAAGAGAATCATGCATATCCTCTTTGTCCTCTTTGTCCTCTACAACCTGAGCATTTCAAATAATACCTTTTTGAACCGCAAACACCCCAATGTCCAAAGGTTGAAGAACATGGGATGCGTGCGGAACAAGAGGCACCAAAATGATGTTGTGGACCTCAAGCACTTTCCTTAGCTCTTCAACATCATGGCAAGAACACGAATCAATAAGCAAAACAGCTTTTTCATAAATACCAACTCCGAGTTCCATTCGTTTCTCGTAAATTTTCGGGATAAACACGGAAAAGACCCAACCCATAAAAATTGATTTGTTTATGAATCCGGTCTCTGTTTTTGTTAAAAGTACATGGCCAAGAAGCCCAGAATTAACAAGCGTTTGAGTACAAGTTGAGGTCGGAGTGATTAGAATTCCTGGAATTGGTCCTTCTCCGCTGATACAAGCGAGAAAGGTGCTTCTTCTGACATTACGTTGAACTCCAACTTTCAGCACTTTGATATAATCTTTATTCCACAAGACTTTGAGCTTTTTGCGGTCAGCCCATTTTTGATATCCAGATTCGTCTAGATTGAAACAAAGGCACCTTCTGACACCCGATACAGTCTTCGAAAGACCAATAAAATAATCAACAAAACTCTGTGCTTGTATCTCAAGGCGTTTTGTTTCGTCAGGGAATGCCCACCTCAAAATGAATCCCACCTTCTTGAGTATATACAAAATTGCCTCGCGTTTAAAACATTCTCCAAATTGTTTCTCCAAGAAGAATTGTAAGTACTGTACTGTTACCGCCTGCTCCCTTTCAATACAACCAGACACTTCCAACAATAACGCCTTCTTCTGTTCCTCGTTTAAAGGGGGTGGTCGCCCATTTTTCCGAGGTCCGTACTCCATTTCCAACTCCATTTGCATTGACTGCGTCGAGATTGTCGCACCACTTACTCCAAACACTTTCCCCAAATCATCATTTGTAATTTGGTCCCAAGGGACTGATGAAGTCAGTGACTTCATTAAGTATATTTGTCCTCTCTGGTCAATTCCCTCCATTTTCCCTCCCAAAAATGCATAGTCAATGAACCGACTCATCAGAGAGTCTTTCTCACACCTTAGTTTCATGTCATCCTTTTTCTCTCCATCTCTTCTGACGTTGTTCATGCTCATTTTATTTGTGAGTTCTTTTTGTTCCACTCACCTTATTTCATTTTTAAAGGAATTGTAAAAAATTATTATTGAAGAAAATCAATTGAAACGGATAAAATTATCGGATAAAAGGATGAAAATCAAATATTTTATTCGGGTTTAATCTTAGTACATTTCTAGTTTTTTTATTATATTTTTTTACTATAATAATCTTAGCGACAGGTTTTTCGTGTTACTGTAAAATATAATATTATTAAATAATTATAATATTTCAAAACAATAAGAAACGTTCACAATATAATTTATGAACATTACAAGAAATGCTTGAAAAGTTATTGTGACGCTTTATGTAGTCATTATTGTTGTTTTAATATGAGTTTATTAATTCTTATATTATAGATATTTTTATTAAATTGATTCAATAACAAAATAAGAAATTTTGTTTTTAATAATTTAATAACATTAAATTATTTAATTGTAAAAAGAAAAATATTCATATATTTTGTTGTCGCAGATATTTGGTGATAGAATTTGATATAAGAACACTTTTTTAAAGTGCCAAATCGTTGTCGATTGTAATAAATAAGTTATTGAAACTCCAATTGAAAATGTAATATTAATGTTGTTATAAACTGTTTCCCAAAAGTCGATAGTACCCCAAAATATTTTGGTCTATTTTTATCATAATGTTTTGGGAAAACTACGTAATCTATTTATATTTCAATATCAACTTTTTTCAAAAATTAAAACCATTAATTGTTGAAAATCTTAATTAAAAACACGTAAAAATAAGATACAATTTATGTAATAACACTTTTTTTCTCGAGCAACTTTTTTAAAGAAGATGGCCAATGAATTTACCTTTTTCTTGAATACAAAAAAAATCTTTTTTCCATCGATTGCATTAAATTGTTAATTGTATCCATTGGTATCGATTCCCATTCTTTCTTCAGCACTCTAAACAAACTCTTTTTGTTTTTAAAATATTTTTTCTTTTTTCTAATTCTATTTTCAAGTATCGACCAAACGTTTTCAATTGGTGATAAATCTGGACTTGAAGGAGGCCACCCAGTCAATCTCACTTTATTGTTCTCCAAAAAATTCAATGTCGTTTTTCCTGTGTGTGGCTTGGCACCATCTTGTTGGAAATAGACTATTTGTTTGTTGCGTTCTCGTCTAATATCATCAAACACTTTATTACTTTCAAGCATGTGTTGATAGCCAATTGCATTAAGTCTGTTGTCACATAGTAACATCTGTGATTTGTAATTATTTCCGATTGCTCCCCAAACCATCAATGAATCGTTGTGTTTTGGAAGTGTTAAAAACATTGATTTAAAAATCTTATTGTTCTTTTTAATAAGTAAAGTTTGATTTCCAATATTAAATGAATTTATTCTGTTATATCTCATTTTCCTGCTTTTGTGATACCAACAGTTTCCATTATCAGAAAACAATCCAAATCTCGACTCATCACTTATAATAGCCTCTTTCCATTTTTTATAATTTTTCTTTAGTACCGCCTTTTTGCAAAAATTTAATCTTTTATTAATGTTAACTTTTGTTAAAAATGGAGATTTCTTTAGTTTGCCATATTTAAACCCGTTTATTTTTCTGTATCTTTGAATTGTTGATTTTGATACATTTATACATTTAGCCAAATCACAACACGTTGATTCTGGATTAATAGAAGTTTTTTTGATCAAAGTTATTATTTTTTGTTGTGTCATAATTGAAGGTCTGCCTATAGTTTTTGAAATTAACTCTTCATTGTTTTCATTTTTTTGTTATAAGAAACTCTGTTTGGTGATACATGAAGTGTTTTGGTAATAAAAGAAAATGATTTCCCTTCTCTTAATAAATTAACAATGAGCTTATCTGTTTTATTGATAACAGACATGTAATCATTTTAAAGATTATAAGTTTAAATATTGCAATTAATTAATATTAATTTGTTTTCAATGTGATTTTTGTTGAAATTAAAAAAATAAGTTTTACAAAAGTCAATATTGTTTATTTATGTAAATGTTTTTTATCCTATTAAAATAGTTTGTTTTTGACAAATTTTTGATTGAATTGTTTCAAATCTAAAATAACATGAATTGGGTTTTAATGAAATGCATTTATGATATTTTTTTATTTGAAACAACTCAAGATTATTTCTTTTGTAAATTTGAGCAACTTTTGTTTGAAAAAATGTGTATTTTTATTTTTTATGTGTAAATTTAAGCCACTTTTTCCTCAAATTTTTGTTAGATCCAAAAAAGAGGATAAAAGTATAGTAAGATAAAACCCGACATATTACCAAAAAATAAAATAAATACACTATCGATTTTTGAATTCTCGTTTATTTTTTTGACTACTTCATATCAATAAAAATATAAAAAACCAATATAATAACAATGTGTAGAATATCGGTGGAAATTAGTGTTTTACAATTTTGTTTCAAATTGTTATATTTATAGAACTTATGTATATTTTATTTATAACAAATAATAAAAAATACTATTACAATAACAATTTGAATTGTTTCCAAAAGACCATAATGTAAAAACAAAACAAAAGTGTGGCTAGAACAATTCGCAGTCAATAAAAACCGATTTCAAAACAATTTTAACAATCAACATGCCAGTGACATACACAACAGACGTCGCCTTAGTCAAAGAGACTATTGCAAACAACAAGAATGTTCTTGTAGTCTTTTATTCGCCTGAATGAGCTCAATGCAAAGCGAGTGCTCCAATGTTGAAGAAACTTTCTGAAGAACACAAAAATCTCAAGTTCTTTAAGGTTGACGCAACTACAGCAACTGAGTATGCTGCTGAATACCAAGTCACTTCACTCCCTACTTTCGTCTTCTTCCAAGACCAGAAAGTCGCTAAGAAGGCGCCAGGAAGCCCAGATGCACTTAAAGAGATTATTGGCATGTCTCAATAATTCATCAATTGCACTGGATTCTTTATTATTAACATTATTAATATAAATAATTGATGTTTATTATTATTTATTCAATCTAAAATAAAAATATACATTTTAATCATTACAACTGTTTTTATAGTTGGATAAATTAAACAAATTTTTGGTTATGCCTATATAAAACTCCACACGATATTTAATTAACACTTAAACTACGCCATTTTTTAATCGACCTGTTTTTGATTGGATATTATTTCATATTTTGATGATTTTCATTTTTGGCTTGTGTTGTGTATTTATTTATTTTGTTTATTATTTTTGTGTTTAAAACATTATTTTTATTTATAAAACTCATTTTCTTGAAGGTTATACACATTTAATTATTTGGTTCACTGTTGAGAGCTTTTAACATTGCTAATAAACATATTCACATATAACTTTTCAACATATCATTTTCCACCACATACACATCTTTTCTAGAAAAGATCTTTTTAATACAGAGCACATTAAGCTTTTGATGTTTAAAATAGTGCACTAACGCAGTTTTGTATTGATAAAAAAATAACTTTTACATGTTTTATTGTCAAAAACAAATTCATTCTGACATAATATGCACACGCAGTTTAAATTTCATTGCACCAAGCTTCTTCCTTTGAATTAATATTTTGATTAAAACACAATAAAATAAAAATGTATTACCAAAAACCAAATCAAGTTTATTAACCAATTAAAATAGTTCATGAAGCATTGAAACAACTTCTTCTATTTTTAGTCTTTCAAGTGGATGTTGTGACCAACACAACACAATGATATTGTACTTTTTTTACATCAACATAATCTGGCTTCTCGAGACGCTTTCCTAATGAAACAAACTCGGCGATTTTCCATGGAAATTTGAATTCAACATCACTATACGCAATTTTCCAAGCAAAGCACTCATACATAGTCATTGCAAATGAATAGATGTCAGCTGGTCTTTTGTACTTTTCTTGTTTTAAAACTTCGGGTGCCATGTAAGTCGGTGTTCCAACTCATTTAGTAAATGTCATGTTCGTCATCATCATATTAATGTTTCTTGATGATCCAAAATCAGTCAATTTTGCATTCACTTTTTCTGACACATTCAATTAATATTAAAACGTTGTCTGGCTTTATATCTCTGTGTAAGATTCCATTCTCATGTAAATACATAATGCCCATAGCAACATCAAACATGAATTTAATTCGTATTTTTATGTCAATTTCACTTAAAGTTTTATGTTTCATCAAGTCTTGTAAACTGCCATATTGAGCAAATTCGGTGACCAAACACACTTTGTTTGGTATGAACACGGCGCCATAAAAGTAAACAATATATTCACTTCTGAATTTGTCTAACATAGAAACTTCATCTTCAAATTCTTTTTTACTTGATTTATTATCAGAAGATTGTTGTATTTTTCTAATTGCAACTTTGTCACATCTGAACTCCCCCAAGTAGACAATCCCAAATGAACATTCCCCAAGTTTCTTGGTTTATATCAACTCGGTGTAGTCCAGTCGCGTCGTCATTTTTGTCACAGCACTCACTTCTATTTTTTCATCAATTTGTTTTCCTGTTTCCAAGTCGAGTGCAATGGCTACAATATTTGAATGTATAACACACTTGCAAATGGGTTTAATAAAGATCTCAAATTCACATGCAAATCCCTTTTTAAGAGTAACTAAAGTTGGTTCAGTTCGTATCAAAAATTGGTCGCAATTGTCGACAACACTGAATTGGACTTTTATTGTGTAATTAGTGTTATTTCCAACACACAGCAGTTCACGCGTCTCTTCATTCACTTCTATCAAACTGTCTTCATTGAGTACTCCAAATGTAATAATTTGTTTATTACTCAACAAAAAGTCACCAAGATTTTGCAAAGGGATATTTGATTTCTTCATATTATAAACACAGACATTCATCATCTTTTTCTTTTCTTTGTTGTGAAGATTAATTTGGTAACACAACACTACTACTATTACAAGTACAAAAACTATTAATACTATAAATCCTACAATTGTCCCAAATATAATATCATAGCGCATTGCAGTCTTGCAAAAAGACCCACTGTCATCAGGTGCATGCCACCCTTTACATTTAGTACATCGATCATTTGTTGCAGCTGTGCAATATTGAATTGTAGAAGAGTGATGACACTTATAGTCGATATTCACATAATTGTCTGAGCACTCGGAACAATACTTCATTGAAGTGCACTTTATACAAGTTTCGAAACACTTTGAGCATCGACCGTTTGAGAGGAAATACCCCCGTTTGACAACTAGCGCACCCATTTTTTGGTCTTTTTAAGACAAAATTGAGTCAGTTCATCAAATAGAAGACATAACTTTGTTTCATTTGCTATTCTGAAGTAATTGTCTGCACACGACACACATTGTTTTTGGTCTAAACAGAGATAGCATGATGTGTCACATTGTTACAATCTTTTAAAATGTAGTAATACCCAACTTTACAAATGGCACAGCCAATAGCATCTGGCATTAACATATCACATGTCTCATGTAATGAATCAACTTCTTTACACGTACATTCACTTGTCAAATAAAATCCAGAGTGACATGAAATACACATAGTATCATTAAAACAATTCACACATTAAGAGATAACTATGCTAGCTATCTCTTCACTTCTTCAATCTTACTGGCATACTATTTCTATGGTTTCTCGGAGTTAGCTATAACGTTCTGTACTTTTTTCTCTGTTTCAATTTCTTCCAATTCTGTTTCGCATTTTGTTTTCAATTAACGCAAATAAAGCAGCAACTTTTGTAAATTTTGCTTCGAAATCAGTGACTTTAGTTCCAAGTTTTTGAGTTTCTTTATCAGAGTTTTGTTTTATTGTTCTCTCTTTCTCAAGTTCCTTCTGTAAATCAGCCTTTTGAGCAACTAACAATTTAATGGAATTCTCGGCTTGTTCCTTATATTCACCGAATTCATTTTCGTTTTCCATCACTTCTCTGAGTTTGTCTGCATATTTCTTCTTTTGTGCTTTAGCCTGTTGAGCATTGTTTTTTCAAGACCAAGTTGCTCATTCAGTTCAGTCAACTTCTTCTCATAAGTGTTCTTCGACTGTTTATAAGTCTTAGCAGCTTGTTCAAGGGCTTCCAATTCAGTCTTCATCTTGGACATATCGTCTTCAAGTTTGTCGCATTCGTTTTGTTTCTCATCGAGTACTGTCTTTGTTCTCATCAATTCTTCTGAAGCAGTTTTATAATCTCTCATAGTCTTGACATACTCTTGTTCAGCCATCTGGACGTTCTTCTCAAGGGTTTCAGCTTTGACTGTGATTTCAGCGATATCTTTCTCGTACTTTCCTTTAATCAATTGGGTCTTGGAATGGTCTTTCTTTTCTTGATCAAGTTCAGTTCTAACGCTCTTCAGTTCGTCTTGGTATTTCTGTTTCATCGCTTTATTGCCATCTTTGTCATCATTTGCAGTGTCAAGTTGTTTGTGTGCCATGTCGACTTCAGCATTCAAGTCGTTGATCATCTTGTCCATTTCCTCCAAATCCTTATTCTTCTTCTTCTCGTCTGTGAGTTGATCAACTTGGACAGTCAAGTCATTCGCTTTTTAGTCAATTTTTCTTTGGTGTTATTTGCTTCATCTAAGTTGAACTAGACTTCCTGTAATTTGATATCAGCAGCCTTTCGAGCAGCATCTGCACTGTCAGCATTCTGTCTTTCTTCATCGGGTTGGGCTTGAATTTCAGCAAATCTTGCATTCAACATGTTCTTCTCTTCTTCTTGAGCAACAGAAGCTGGTGCACTGACTTGGAATTTAAGTAATGAAACTTGTGCATTGAGTGCTTTGACTTGGTCTTCCATATTCTTTCTTCTATCAGATTAGTTGAGAAGTTGAAGCAGTTTTCTCATCATTAGTTTTGTCGTCCAAAGCCTTCTACTTTTGTGCTTCAAGTGCCTTAATTTGTGATTCATAATTCTTAATCTTCAAAGTGTCTTCGGCTGATTGCTTTTTCATATCTTAATAAGCAGCATCAAGTTGTATGTTTTTATCTTTCAACGCAGCGAACGCCTTCTCCAAATCAACAATTTGGTTGTCTCTCCTGATGACCTCTGTTTGGTCGATCTTTGAAGTCCCATCATTTCTTCAAGGTCTTGCAATTGTTGTTCCAAATCTACTATTTTTTCTTGTCTTTAGTTGTTCTGTTTCTTAACTCAATCAACTTCCTTTTATTTGCTTCTAAAATAAAAAAAATAATAATGCACTATAATAAGTAAACTATATTTTCTAACAATACAAATTAAAAGTATCATAAAATGTAATTAAAACAATTAATATAAATTAATATAAATTATTAAAATAATTATTAATTGTTTATTAATAATACAATACTATATAATAATGTAATCCCATAATTTATAATTTCAAATATAACTAAATTTATAAACATTACTTATTCAAATATCAAAGAGATGAAGTCTTTATAGTAAACCTGAATATTTATATGACGATGGTTGTCACGTATAGATTGAGCTTTTTATAAATCATTGACCATTTTATAATATAAAAATATTTTTTTATTCTATTGACCAATTGATAAAATAACCAACCAAAAACAAAATGTCGTTGTCATCAAATCCAATTAATGGTGTTGGACTCGCACTAAAATTGCCCAAATGATGTGAACACCCACTTTCTGTCTTTTCGAGTGTCAAATTTGAAAACACGAAATTTCCAATAAAAACAATTTGTGTTGTTGGAAGAGTCACATTTTCACTCAACACAAATTCACTGTTCGTTTCGATTTGTAACGTTTTCGTGCGCTTTTTAATATTAAAACTCTTCCAATGAGTCGCATTGGTTCCTTTAAAACCCACAAGTTGACTTTACTAGTAAACCGTACTACTAAATATACACTTTATTATTTATTTATAATTTAATAATTTATACTATATAAAGTGGTAAAAAAACAAAAACAGTTTTATATAGGAAAAACCTAATTATTATTTATTCAAAAATAAATAACAATTATAAAAAATCAATAAGAAGTTATTTATTTACGTTTTTAATTATTTTTATACTTTTTGTCTTTTAATTATACCAACCAGATTCACAAAGTCCATAAGTTTATATTTGAGAAAGTTATATCTCCGAATCAAAAATAAATCAATTTTAGTAACCAAAACGATTAGCAATAGTTTGACAAAACGAATTTGTCATTTTGTCAAAAATGATACAATTTGATTGTAAAATATACGATATATAAACTATCATAGATGGTTTAGTTATAATAATGCTTTAATTATCAAAGTTAATAAATTACTCTTTTCCATTTTATTTTTATTTTAAATATTTTTTAGTTTTATTATAATTTAATGAATGAACAAACTAAATACTAATAACTAAACTACAAAAAGACATTATGTAAAAATACTTTCTACAGAAACATATTTCTAGTTACAAAATAGTTTCTTATAATTAGACAAACTTACCTTAAACAGCAGGGAAAATATATTATAAATTATTATACCTATATGTTCTATTTTTATTTCATTTTTGTTCTTTTCTCTTGTAAATGTGCTTATTATGAACTAGAATACTATAGTAATATAGTATTATTATAGTATTATTATAGTATTATTATTGTATCATTATAGTATTACTATAGTAATATGTATTACTATAGAAAGTAAACACATTAATTCAAAACAACACTCCAAATCGCTCTTCATACGTACAACGATGATTTCATGGTTCAACATTTCGTTTGATCGCCAGTGAGTTATATGTTGTTTTAGTGTGGTTATAGCAGTTTGTTAGTATTTTATTATTTAACAATAGAACCAACTCATATTGTCTTCTGTAATATGACAACGAGATATGTTTCTTTGGAAAAGTCGGGTTTGGCTGTTATTTGACGAAATATTCAACGACAGTAGTGTCACCATCACGAAATAAATTGCTTTGTGAAGTTTTTTGTAAATTAGTTCTTGTTATTATTTGTGGGTGTTAGATTAATGTGGTCTGAGTCTTCATTGGGGCTCTTTATTTACAAAAAGAGAAATTTATTAGCAAATATAGATGATCTATGTTCTCAATATTGCCATTGTTGTATTCTTTTAATTAAATGCATTTTTTTTTCGTTTTGATGCTTTGCTCAATTTATGAAACTTTAACTTTCAATTCAAAACAGTAGATAAAGACAATTTGAAAAGACAGTTTTTTGAGTAAATAATATAAATAATAATATAGTATATATATTATACTAATTTAAATTAATGTATAGAACGAATGCTGTATCGATACAACAATTGACCAACACTATATGTACTTGATGTGTCAATGTGAACAACAGTTTGTGTTTTCATTTCAAATGTTTGAGTTGTGTAATAGTTGCATTATCGACTCGGAAAGAAAAAGAAAACCATGCCATCTTCTCTTTAATTGTATGTTCTTTTCTTGTTTTTGGATTGTCATTCTTGGCTGTAGTGACTGTGTCAATTACTTCAGTTTTTGTCAAAGTGCTTAATATCGAAATACCAACACAACAAAGTTATTTACAACTTGTGGAAGTTTAATTCTATTTATTGTATTCTTATAATTATGTTTTTGGTTGGTTATTTTATCAATTGGTCAATAGAATAAAAAAATATTTTTATATTATAAAATGGTCAATGATTTATAAAAAGCTCAATCTATACGTGACAACCATCGTCATATAAATATTCAGGTTTACTATAAAGACTTCATCTCTTTGATATTTGAATAAGTAATGTTTATAAATTTAGTTATATTTGAAATTATAAATTATGGGATTACATTATTATATAGTATTGTATTATTAATAAACAATTAATAATTATTTTAATAATTTATATTAATTTATATTAATTGTTTTAATTACATTTTATAATACTTTTTTTATTTGTATTGTTAAATAATATAGTTTACTTTAATTAACGAGTCCCCACACTGCTCAATAGCTTTAATGAAAGACATAAGTCATTGTGTTGTTTGTGAAACAGACCACTTTTTTGAATGGATCACGTCTTTCGTGTTCCAGTTTTTTTCGAAGTGTTTGAGTGATTTGGAGTGTTTAAAGTGCTCTTCCAATTATTTTGTTTATGAGACGTATTTATGTGAGAAGACAACACACTTACAAAAATGTGCCATTATTGGTAATTTATGTAATTATGGGTGTGAGATGTGTGACGATGGATATTCCCTTATTAACAACATTAAAGAGATTGGCTGGGTCTAATCTTGTATTGTAACACCCCATATAGTAATCTGCTTTTTAGTTGAACAAAAAATTTCAATTTTTATACAAATGTTGTGTTTTTTTAAATTAGAATATAAAGAACACATGGAGTAAAACAATCGGTTTTGAATAGAGAAGTTATATGTTTTGAAGGGCACTTATCTGTTGAAGATAAAGTTACATCAAACTTAAACCTAAACAATTATATTAAATTAACTTTATAATATTAAAAACACTTCAAATTGTTAAACCAAGCATTTCCAAAATAATTATTGCCGAAAATGTGGTATTATAACGTACGAATTTATAAGAAATTTACATTTTGGTTATTAAATGGTGACGTGGGTAATTAGGATTGGGATTTTGGAAATCTTTGGTTAAAACACTTATTTTATGTAAATTTTCATGATTTTTGTATTATTGATTATAAATACAAATTATTATTTTATATAGTTTTATCCAGAACAAGTGTTTTTAATAGGACCAGCTTTTTTACCTTAACCAAAATAAAGTATTTGCCGCTGATGTTTTTTTACCAAAGTCTACTATACAGCCATTGTATGTTTGTCCCATGTCATCCACTTTACTTGTCCGTACTGTGTGGACGAGGATGTGGTTCCCCTGTTTACTTGTAGATTATCATACAAACAGTCTGCACAAACAGACTGTTTGAGTGCGACATTATTAGCCTTTTTTCAATTCCCTGTCTCCGTCTCACTCGATTTCCACTGATCCGAAGTAAATAATCGGCATTTTTTGATTTCTGGAACAAGACCAAATAATTACCAAAATTTCTATTTCCTATAAATTTAATTTGCATATTATATCAAATAGTAAAAAAAACTATATAAAGACAAAGTATAAAGTTTTTCCGTTTTTAATTGTGTCACATAGAATTTATATTCTTTTTTATTGATATATAAATCCAAGCTCAATAACATATAATATGGGTAACTGTTTTGGCAAAAACAAACGTGTTTGGGTCTTAATGATCGGTCTTGACGCTGCTGGAAAAACGACAATATTGTACCATCTCAAATATTACAAATATGTTAATACAATACCAACTATGGGATTTAATGTTGAGGATGTCCAGTACAAAAGAATTGTTTTTAATGTATGGGATATTAATGGGGGTTCATGTTTAAGACCAATGACACGCCAATATTATAGTAGAACACAAGCTATAATATACGTGATAGACACAAACGACCAGGAACGCATTAATGAGGCAAAAGAATTTGTTCATCAATTTTGTAATGATGAAGAACTTTTTAATGTACCAATTCTCTTCTATTTAAATAAAACCGATTTACCAAATGCTTTGACTAAACAAGAAATCATTGATAAAATGGAACTTCAATCAATAGTAGGACACGAATGGATGTGCCAAGAATGCTGTGGTATCACTGGGGATGGCTCGTTTGAAGGACTTGGTTGGTTATATTCAAAATTTATTTAAATTTGGTTTTAAAAAGTATAATAATAAATGTCTAACTAAACTTGGCCTTGAAGATTCATCAAAATACTTGGGTTGATAATATTTATTTAAAGTCATAAACACACAATAAATTATTCAGAAATACAGTGACAGGGGTTTATTTGTCGTAATATAGTGCATAAAAAACTATTTGTAGAATTTGAGAATATTTTTTAAAAAGTTCGTTTTAATATAGAATTTTATTTTTAAGTATAAATTTGGTTTTAATTCAACGAAAGTTACAGATTCGAGAACAAATAATTAATTGTCGTAGACTAAAATGATTGGTCAGTTGTGCGACAAATAGACTTGTTTGACAATTAAGATAACGACAAATAGACACCTTTCACCATAGTAACAAATATATTAAAATGTGTGTCAAATAATTATACAGATAGAGGATAAAGTCAGTGACAAAATATAAATAACCCGTTTTTCTAAGGAAGTATAAAGTTCAATAGTTGTATTTTACTATTAACCCAGGTTTTTTAATTCCAATAAATGGATGGTAAAGGTAAAGTAGGTGACAACATTCCTATGCTATTTTTTCATTGTTTTCCAAAAAATTGAGGGAAAAAAGACTGTAAATTTAAAAAACACAAAAAGGGCAATAATGTGTTCAAGCTTTTCTGAAAAAAAGTGATCTTAATTAAAAAAGAATTTCAATAATAAAATTAAATGATTACCATTAAAACCACGAACCCTCAACCACAAAACTCACTTGAATTAACCAGAGACAATAAAAAGCCAGATACTCTTCCAATCATTGCCATTGTACACTTTAAATTCCAATGAATTTGGTTGATATGATAGATGGGGGAACAATCTTACAAATTCATTATAACGGGTTTGTTCTTTACATAGTTTTTTTCTTTTTTTTTCTGAAAAAATCTGATAATTTAGACCTTCGTTGGATCGATCAAGCACAATAAGACCTGTCACTTCTTTGATGTGGCAGACTAAGATCTCATTTATTATATCTTTTTGTTGGGAGTCAAAGTTTGCAATGTTAACGACATTAACGTAGTTGTTGGGGCTGTGAGTTTAATTATTGTTGTTTGATTGGGAAATACCGTTGTCTGGAAAAACGGTCTAAAACCATTTGAAAAGTCGAAATACACTTTATATATCAATAAAAAAGTGGAAGCGCTTTCAACATTACGGGAAATTATCCCTTTACTTTGAAATGACGAGATAATCCTCTCATTTGTTTCTTATTGATTGTTTTCCTTTTATTTTTTAAAATTTTAATGTCGTGTGTTATTTCTTTAAAGTTAACGAGTTTTTTTATTCGGTTTTGTTATAGAGCCTAAATCTTCTGTGAATTTTCATTAATTGATAAGAAATAGGCGTTACAATGTGTACAACACTATATGCAAAAGGATTGACAATAAGTGTTGGTTCAATTTACTCATTATTAAAATGTTAATAATATTTTTTGTTTTATAAAACATTATTTCTTGTCACCGACTTTATCCTTGTCACCCATATTTTCCTTTATCTGTAATCACTCGAAAAAAGTATTTTTGCATTGATTTCATTAATTGATTCTTTTTGATTCTTTTATATTGATTATAGTAAAAATTCTATCAGTTTATGATTTTGACCAATCAAAAATGGCTTACACATCGATAGAATATAATGATTTTCCACATATTTGGCACCGAAACCCGCAAAAAAATAATGTCAATTGCAAATATCTATTTATTTGATAAAAGTAAAAACTTGGTAATAAAAAATAAAAAAGAGAAAAAATGTCAAACAAAAAAAAATTCAAAAAAGATAAGAGAAGAAAAGCAGAAAATGCTCCTCTCAAAATATTAAACTTTAAATAAAAATGATAATAAAAATGCATCAACTTCTACACACCAATCACAAGAGCACGCTTGTGATTGCTGTGATGACATCTACAAGTCAATAACAGTAAGTCGAGAATGGGCTTGAAGACGCCAAACAGGACAAGGGAGCATTGACGAATTTATGTATATTTGTGAGTTAGGAATACCAAATGTAGTCCAGATATTACAAAACTTTTTCAATGGGAAAGAGAACATGAAATTAGATGAGGAAGTTACATATGGTGCTGCTGTGCTGGATGCTATTCTGACTGGAAATGGGGAAAGATAACAAAAGAAGTGTTGCTGGTTGGTGTAGAAACTGACATTTGGGATAGAGACAGCTGGTGGTGTGATGACAGAATTGATACAACGAAACTCAACAATTCCAGCAAGGAAGTCACAGATATTTTCGACACATGCAGACAATAAGCCACGCGTATTCATCGAACTCTTCGAGGATGAGGTATCTATGACATCACATTGCAACCCGTTTGACAATTTTGAGTTGAGTGGCATCTCACCCGCACCACGTGGAATTCCACAAGTTGAAGTCACATTTGAGACAAATGCAAATGGGATTCTGAATGTCTTAGCTGAAAACGAGATAACAGGTAAAAAGAATAAAATCACAACCACCAATGATAATGGAAGATTCTCAAAGGAACAGATCTACATGACGGTTGGAGAAGCAAAAAAAGTTCAAGGCAGAGGACGATAAGATGAAGGAACTATTTGGGGCAAATAAAAAAAGTTTAAGAACTTCTGATACTCAATGAAACACATTAGACGACAAAACTGCAATTAAAGTAACAATTAAATAGATTTGACATTTCATTGACAATTTTTTGACATTTGGACAAATACAATTTTATTCTTTGTGGAATCTGACTTTAATTTATTGTTTTTATTAAAAACAATTTTTTGATAATGATATAAAATTGAGACGTGTTAATAAAAAATACTAAACTATCGTTTTTTTCAATAACACAAGATATTAAAACTGTATTTTAACGATATCAAAGTATCAATTAAAACAATAAAAAATATTTTTAAAATATGTCATTCTGATTTAATTATAGCATGTATATTTATAATTATAATCAAAAGTGAATTGGTTTTTAACAGACTATTTATAAATCAAATAATTTTACTTTCGAATTTATTACAGTAGGAAGAAATATGGGGATGCTCGAAAAAGAAGGATGCTCGTAACTATTGGTTAATTTCAATTGAAAAATAATAAAATTACTATTAATTTTAATATAAATTATTAATCAAAAAAATAAAATGAAAAAACCGAATAAATTTATATTAATTATTTATTATTAATAATATTAAATTAATTAATATTTAGATGAGCACCCCCCTTTTTCTCAGCATCCCACTTTTTCCTTTAACTGTATATCTAAAAGTATGAAATCAAACCAGAATTGTTAATATCACAAAGAAGTTAAAATATCAGTTATTGTAACAACAGTTTTAGTTTTTTAAAATACATTTTTTCAAGTACAGATACAGTTAACGGAAAAAGTGGGATGCTCATCTTAATATTAATTAATTTAATATGATTATATAATAAATGATTAATACAAATTTATTCGGTTTTTTCATTTTATTTTTTTGATTAATAATTTATATTAAAATTAATAGTAATTTTATTATTTTTCAATTGAAATTAACCAATAGTTACGAGCATCCTCTTTTTTCGAGCATCCCCATTAGACTTCCGGCCCGCGCATTTTATTTTAGAATAATGGTAAAGAAAACTGCGGTTGCAACGGGAAAATAAAATTTACCCGACCCGCGTTTTTGCAAACACAATATTTGTTATATGTTTTGTTATTATATTTTGTTAGAGTTTTTTATAATTCAATTAAACTTAAAAATAAATATAATCTGTAAAAAGGTTTTAATAATGTTATTAAAAAAATTTCCAAGACAAAAAAATAAAAATGGTAATTGTTCATTCAACAATTTTAAATTTTTATTTCGTCAAACAAATAAAGCAAGTTATTACACAATGAACCACATAATTTTTTATAAAAAATATTGAAGATAAATAATCAAATAATTTAAATTGTCATATACATTTTTAATATCAACAGACTAATCAATCAATATTTATTCAATAATAAAGTATATTTATATTGATTTGATTATAGTTAGTCTTTAAAAGTAATTTTGTATTTTAAAACCACAAGAAATGTAGATTTGAGAAAGCAGTTCAAATAATTCATCTCACATTTTTTCGGTTTTTAAATTCGAACTTTCCTATGTTGTTTGCATAAATTTAAAGCTATTATGCATACTGGATTACGTTTAAATACCTCCTCAATATCTGTTTTACTCATAACAAATTAATTTGTTTTTATTATACTCTTTGTAAACTTTATAATATTATTAAATTTCAACTTATTCAAAGATTGTGTGTATTAAAAACATCAAAGGGTCAGTTCAAATGTTATCTGGTCAACAATAAAATAGTTTTAATTTATATAAACAACATACATTAAACATAACAAAAAACCAAAAGAATAAATATTAAAATGAATTTTTAATTAATTTCAATTCTTGTTGTATAAAAAGTACCAGATAGTTTAAGATTTGATGATGTTAAAAGATAAATAGTATTGTATGAAAAAGATAATTTTAAAACATTTGCAGTATAAAAGTATATTATAACAAATATTTTGTTTATTACGAAAGGTTTATCTAGACTTTATCACAGTCATTATTATTTTTAATAAGAAAACTTATTTACAAATCAAATTAGATTTGTTTTGTTGTATTTTGTTTATCAAATAAAACAATCATTTTTAATCAACAATTAAAAATATTTGAATAATAAAATATGCAACACATTAAATAACTTTGTCAATGACATAGTTTAAATTATGTTTCTGTTTATCAAAGTCAACGTTTTGTTTAAATGTGTTAAAACAATAAAAAACATGTTGTATCGTCTCGACAATTTTAACTGTTTTAAATACACTGGAAAACTCAATTAATTGTTCAATGACTTGTCATTAAATTGTATTGCATTTGTTTGATAATAATAATCTTTAACAACAATTTAACCAATATATTTTTTTTGCCATTAGACTCTTTTTTATAGTCATTTTTTTATAATTTTTCCTTGTTGAAAAAAAATTGTTTATATTCAATCAAGTTTGTTTTTGAAATTTTAAATAATCCTGTTTTGAAATTTGTGTATTTTTTAGATTGCTTTTATATTTAAAGATCAAAATTATAAACTCTAGACAAAAATACCATTGTGTTGACACGTTTAGAAATAAAGACATAAATTGATTAACTTCACTATTTTCTCAAAAAATTGGATTTTTTTGGTAAAATTGATTTATGGTAAAGAGATTATTGAAAATAGTGTTTTTGTTGCTATAATTGGGGTGTGGGCCCGAAGTCTAATCCCCATATTACCTCCTACTGTACAGGAAAAACCAGGGACCAGACTAAATTAAGCTGTTTTATATTTTTTATAAAGTTTCTTTGTAAGAGAAAAATAAACAAATAATTAGGGTTTCGGAGAATGTGTTGGTTTTTTTCAAAAATTAGAAACCAAGTATTAATAAACACACTGTTTTTTTAAATAAAATAGAAAAACCTATAAAATATGAAACTCTTAATTAATCATTCAGAGTTGTTACATTTGTTAATGCCCAGCCGAGCCAAAGTAAAGTTTGTTCTTTATATTGATTTATCTCTTATTGTTTAATACGTTTAATAATTATTAATCATTTACTGAATGTCTAACATTCCAACAATTTATTTATTCTTTACTTTATTTTCATAAACTACGTGAGTCACTTTTAATGCTGAACTAAAAGTGACTCATCATATTACCGAGTGAATAGAGAAGAATTCATTGGTGTCTTTGAAAAAATGAATGAAAGATTTAATTCAATGGTTGTGTTGAAATTAAACAAGGTTGAACATAAGAATAATATTTTATAATTTAATAACAATAAATAATAATAAACTTACTATTATAACTCACATTAAACTATTGTTTATACATATTTTATACAACACATTCATTTTTTTCATCCCGAAAAATAACCGTTTTTAAGACCAAATAATAAGAAAATTACACATTTATTTAAATATATGCCCATTTTATTGTATATAATCCGCTTAATATTCAATAGCTAATATTAGTCTGGTCCCCGGTTTTTCCGCTATCTGTATATAAGTAAGAAAAAACTACTCCGATTTTCGATTTTTAGATTACAATGGGAGGAAATAGAAGGATGCTGAAAAAAAGTAAGATGCTAATTTAAAAATAATTTTATTTTGGTTTTTTGTTATTTTATGCTTGCAACAAATAACCAATAATTGCGAGCATCCTCCTTTCTCTAGCATCCCCTTATTTTCTCCTACCGTATATATATTGAATTTTTGGATCAAAAATAATTAAAACAAAAATATTTATTCTTCTATAATCTGAATCCAACAAATTTTTTATTCATTTTATAATTTGTTTTGAATATGCATTTACAGTGTTAATACGTTTTTTATTTATAAATTAAAAAGTGATGGATTTATAACATGTTGTTGTTCATTTTGTTGAATAATTGGTGCTTGTTCAACAAAATCTATCCTCACAATTCTTGTTTTTTTAAAAAGCATCATTTTTGTAAAAAATAGTTTTTTATTAAAAATCTTGACCTTTTAAAATTTAAATGATTTTATTAGAA
>NW_004191923.1:0-1726 GCF_000330505.1 Entamoeba invadens IP1
TCTTCTTTTCATTATTATCCATTAATAAACAATGGAAAAGTCGGAAAACATTTACTATCATTAAGTACACTATATATTTCATAATTTTGATAATATGGTTTCGGTGAAATATGAAATTCCAATTATTTATCGAGATATATTTTTTTGAAATTATAAAAAAAACATTATTTTTTTAAATGTTTGTACTTAAGATGTATGTTATATTATACTATTATATGCTATAATATTAATAATATTTATTATGCTTATTTATTAATTTATTAATTTATTAATTTATTAATTTATTAAGAATAATTATTCAAACATCAACTTATTCTTTAATAAATAACAAAGATCAGACACACAACATTCAAATGGTGTATTTAAAATGTTGTTAACAGCTTTTTATTTTCAAAAAAAACTCACTCTTTATATCCAAGAATGTGTTTATTAAAGTTGACTTTATTGATTTATAAAACTAAAACAATATTATAATTTATTTTCAATAAAACTGTTTATTTTTCATTTTATTTTCAAAAAATCAACAACCTTACAATTATAAATGGAGTGCATTTACCTGTCATTCATTTCATTTTATTTATTCAATAGATGTTATCAAAAAGTCCGTTACAACAATTTGAAATTCAAATTTTTTGAAATAAAAAATTTAAATTATTTTTACAGGGATTAGTTTTTTAATTTTTTAAAACACATATTTTAACATATTTCCCTTTATGACGAACAATAATATTATAACCTTATCCCACATGTATCATATATAACACTTTATGTATAAACATATTAAATAAAAATTATCGTTAAGAGAAAAGATGACTTTCTTTTAGATAAATACGAAAACAAAAGTCTCATTTTTCGTTCCAAAAAACAAAAATTATTGCAAAATTTTACCCGTCACTTTGCAACGGGTTTGTTACAATACAATATTTGTGAAAAAAAATATTTTTAAAATTTACAAATACAATACTTGATTCACAAAAAGAGTTTATATCATTGGCCAGTTAATAAATACATTTTCCTTTTACAAACAAATAAATCAAAATTGTTCCAAAAAGTGAGCGAAAACGGAAAATCAAGGGTTTTTATTTGTTTTAATAATGACAATAAATATTGATTAATTATGTTTTACATTGTATTAATTTCGAAGTTTTGGAGCATTCCCCAACTAGTTTATAGATCCCAACCAGTTTATAGACCCCCTATACCTTGATATCTAGTATAGTCATACCCAGCCATTTTAACCAATGGTGGAACCAATGTACTTTGTTTAAATGCTTTTGTAGTAATTTTTTGATATCTTGAACTTTTTTATATGTGAGCCAGTGCGATGGTTTTAAGTATAATTTTTAACCATTATAGAAGGCTAAAAATCACTTGACAAAGAAAAAAGGGATGACCAAATTTTATTTTTAAATTATAGAGTATTTTTTATAAAGGTTTGAGAACCATCATTAGGGGATTTTGTTTACATTTCTCGAATAAATCAATTCATTTGTTTTACCATAAACTTGGTTTTGTTATAAGTAGGAATGTGAGTAATAATTATAACGGTAATGCTTGACCTTAAAAACATGAAAATTATTTGAAAAAAAGCATAAAAAGAATTATTATCCGATAAAAACTGTTGTTTTATACTCTCTTTTCAGACATGATATCGACGGAGCTTGAGATATCATGTCTCTTCAGTTCATAACCGAATAATTGGAATTTGAAATGTGTTCAAAACCCT
>NW_004191922.1:0-6722 GCF_000330505.1 Entamoeba invadens IP1
ACTATATTTTAATTTAAGTGTATCTAAATTCAAGGTTCGAGAGCAAAATAATTATTTGTAAGGTTTTGCATTTGATTGGTTCATTGACCCACAAATATAAAAACCCACAAAAAGACACTTTTTACTGTATAACTGTTTAAATTTTAGGAAGGATTTTTATCCATTTATCATTAACCATTTAAAAATAAATAGAAATAAAATTATTTTCTATTTTTTCAAATTAATTTCATGAATTTTTAAAAATTTAAAAATAAATTTTTATTATAAAAATTTATTTTTTTAAAAAATAAAAAGTATAGGGATGTGATAAAGTGGTTGTAAATGATAAATCCCTTGTCGATTTTAATAAAACTTCCATTCGAACCAAATGTAAAACATAATTCATTTATTTTTTGTTATTTTGTCTGCTTGAAAAACCCTGGTTCACTTTGTTTTTTTGCACACTTTTTGGAACAGCTTTGTTAATTTAAGACTTGAGTTATTTTTATTTTCATATTTTATCCAATCAGACGAAAGACATTTTGGAATGGATTTTCGTTGTTTTTCGTTTTTTAAAATTTACAAAATGTGAAATTTTTTCTTTTTTTTGTTCCGGATAGGTGTGACGGGTAAAATAAACATATTTTTAATAAAAATAATTTGGAGAGGAAAAAAAATACTCGATTTTTTTAGTTAACCAAAAAACAGATCTTATTTCTTCAATACTATAACTGGTCTTATAAAATTGTATTCGTGGCCTGATATACACTTCATGTGATTAATGTTTTTGTAATTCTATTTTGTGAAATAAACGCTCTACAAACAAAAGAGTAACAGTCGAGAAAAAAAAATGACCCTATGTTAAAATAACTTTTGTTTATATAAAGTCAATAATGGAATTTAAAAATAAACACTTTACTGTATGTGTCATGTTTGTTACATTGAAATTAATTTTAAATATCGTCTTGTGTAATTAGATCAAATATCAAGAGGTGCTAATTTTTAAAAGAACTAGTTGTGTTTAAAAATAAATTAATAAAAATAGTTAAATTATATTATAAACATAGTTTAATAATTACTATCATGAATTTTATAGGTATGCATATTTATATTGTTAATGTGTGTTTGAACATGAAAATGAACATTCTTTGAGCTTTGGATGATATACAAACACGATAATTATTCATAAACACGTTTATACATAAATTAAAAAATAATATAAGTATTATTATTCATTCTATTTATTATTAAATTAGAATTTGTCTTTATTTAAATTAATCAACAAATAGAATATGATTGTGCCATATTCAAAATAGTCTTATAAAATATGCAAAGTTGTTTTTGTGTATTCAAATATGTAGTTCTGTTGTATTCTAATAATATTTAAAAATGAATGTTGATACAAAAAGAGCCAAACACATAACTCAATTATAGTATGATATATAAAGGAATAAAGAAAAGTAATAATATGAAAGAAAAAATTAAGTTATTTTTAGTGTTATTTGTTATCAATTAAATTTTATAGTATTCATACTATTACAAGTTAAAAAAATTAAAAAATGTGAGAGTGATGTTAATTGTTTATTTTTTGCTGGCAATTTTGTTGTTGTTGACTGTTTGTTTGATATTTTTGTGTTTTGAATTCCCAAGTTTTGAATAAAATAAAAAACAAATTTTATTATTGTATTTAGTTAATTTACTATAGTATTTAGTTTTTTCGTTTTTTATTTTATAATAATTTGTTATAAAAAAATTATAATATTATTATTATAAAATATAATAAATACAATAATAATCAGTTTTGTGTATTTTTGTTATTTTTTTAAAATCACAATTTAAAACAATATTCAAATCACACATTTATTATTAACATAACAATGATTATTGTTTGAACGCTTAAATCTGGCACAAATGAATTTAGGAAACCCGCATTAGTGTTTTCTTTTTTCTTTTATTTTACAATCTTTTACTAAAAATACGTTTTTGCTTATTTATATATATATATATTCTGTTGTTTCAGAACAAAACTGTACCAATTATCATGTTCACACGTTGAAAGTTGCTTTTTGTTGTACTCTTTAAATGACACTAAAAAACGACAATAAATTTACACACGATGTTGAGATAACCGATTCTGTATTATCTGCAATTAATAATTCCTATTGTGATAATTAATTATTTTTCTTAATGACAATTACTATTTTTTATTACCCAACTTTTTAGTAAATTGTGTTTTGCTTTTTACGACAAAAATGGGGTTTTCCGATATGCCAGATTTAAGCTTACAAACAATAAATAATATTAAATAAAACTATTTAAATAATTAATTAAATTAATAAATTTAACTGATTTTTTGATTTAAACAACAAAATATATTCAAAAAAATATTTATAAAAGTTGTTTGTGGATATGAATATTATTTTATTTAAAAAAACAAAAGATTAAAATTGTTAGATTTTACCCCTATTAATACAATTAAACCTTTAATAAAAAGTATCATTTTATATATTTTATTATTAAACCTTTTATTTTTTTCAAAATCTTAATAAAGGCGACCTTGAAGATCCATCAAAATTCTTGGGCTGACAATATTTATTTAAATTCAAAAACACACTTAAAATAATTAAGAACTGGTAAAAAAGTTTGAAATGCGTGTCAAATAATTATAAATATAAAAAAATAATTAATTGATTATTTTTTATGTTAAAAAAGTGATTACAAAAAAATTATTTGGTAAACAAAAAATTAATTGTATTTTTTAATAATTATTCATATTTAAACAATTGTATTTCAATTTAAAAATGT
Organism: Entamoeba invadens IP1; assembly: GCF_000330505.1. NCBI lineage: Eukaryota > Evosea > Mastigamoebida > Endamoebidae > Entamoeba > Entamoeba invadens. Next base: position 2,785 of record NW_004191922.1, read on the forward strand.
TGTTTTTGATATTAACACATACAGTTAAGAATATGACAAGGCATTGAATGATAAATGAATAATTAACAATCAAGTTCAAATGTAGTTGTTGATGTAAACATAAACAAAAGATAATAATTGTTTTTGACTTATTTTTGATAATTGAATATATCTTTTATATTTAAAACAGTTGTGACAATTTTCATTGTGTAACAACATAAAAAATATTATTTGCAAATAACTTATTGTTAATTTTAACATGTAAATAACTTTATTTAATATATATTATCTTTTTAATTTTGTCTGTCTAACCACACACATTAACAACACAATTATTAATGAAATCACATCTTTTATTGAATAGTGAAATAATAACATGATTATACAGTTACTTTTTATGATTATATTTTGATTATTAATAAAATAAGATTTAAAATTATACTTTACATGTTCATTGTAAAAATGAATTAATTTATTAAAAATGTATACCTTTTGAGTGTGTAAACATATAATTTCAAACTAAACAAATGCATAATTATAATAATATGAAAAGAATGAGAATGGTTATTTTTAACTAATTGTGGTTCACACCCATTTGGAAATGTTAAAAAACAAATTATTTATTTACTGGTTAAAATAATTAAAAACCACGTGAAGTTTTTTATGATAAATAATCAAATGTACGTACGATCTAAATTATAAATGTTAATTAAATTAAAAATATTTAATCTCTATTATTATAATTTAATTTGAAAGCAATTGATTTGATATTATTTTTTTGTATTAATTAGATTATATGTGCATCGTATTATAAATCCAAATAGACAAACATTTATGTTTTAATGCACTATTATGTATGATCTAAAGAAATAACTGTTATTATAGATAAATATGTATGAATTGAATTTTAAAATAATCATGAAAGTGTATTAATTTTTGTTGAAACAACTAAGTTAATGTACCACAACAAAGAACTGAAATCATTTTTTTATTTTTGTATCGTCTGCTTTTGCTTTTTGATGATAAAATATTTATTTTTTATATCTTATGTATATATGTGAGAGAGAAGCAAGTTATAAGCAAAAATGTTCTAAACTGTGTTATTCCAGTAATTTTAATGTAATGATTTCAAGTTCAGGTTTGATATTACACGTTTTCACACTAAAATGTAATCACGTTTTATTTTTGACATTTTATAAAAATGAAAATGTTGTGATTAACAGTGAAACCTGATATATCATCTGTTGTTATTAAATTATTGTAATTAATAATCAATACATGTTTCTATTATATATAATAATAAATGTTGTGGTGTTACTAAGGTATATATGTTTAATTATGTCTTTTTACATGAATAACAAAAAACGATAGTTAAGAAAAAATAATTGTATATTACAACTGTTTTATATGTTATTATCAACAAAAGTCGTTGAATGAAAATTGTGTACATCGACGTAGTTACACAATGAAATTGATGATAATCGTATATTTTTGTTTTATGAATATCATAGTCATTGCACAAAAGTTATTATTTACAATCAATAATTTCAATGTAACAATCAACTATTATTGAAGTATAATTTAATTTGAGAATTAATTAAATTAATTAAACAAAGTATCAATATTGTTGTATATTTGATTTTTTGTTTATTTAAACGTTTAATTGTGTTTATAAATTTGTTATGAAAATTGAAAACACGATCTGTTAAAGTTAATGATGATTTTATTTAACCAATTCAACAATGTGTAAATTCAGAAAAAAATTGTGAAATTTTAAAAAATATTTTTTTGTTATTTGGTAAAGAGGAAAGTAAAATGCCGATTTACAAAAAAAAATAATTAATTCGGCCCAAAAGATCTTAGGATTACTTGGGTCGTGACAATCTCGAAGGTCACCCTAAGAACTACAAATATTCAACAATGGTTGAAAACCCCATAAAGCGATTGTGAATAAAAAATAAAAGGGTCAACCAGAGGTAGACAGCAATTTGAGTGATGGCCAAAAAGAACAGAAGAAGACGCAACAAAACGAAAATGAGAGTAAACCCGAATGTTATCAACATGTGGGATATTCAATAGACTATCATAAGGAAAAACATCTTTGTACTATTTAAATGAATATTATTTTAATTTTTTTTGTTTTCTATTTTAATTTTTCTAAAACAAATCTAAATAAAATTTATTTTAAATATATCATCCAAGAATATTCGTCAAAAACTATCATTTTTTTTCTTATTCCCAAAAATGCATTTTAGGTTTTTTTTTCTTTATACAAAAATAAAAAGATGGTAAAAAGTCAAAATTGACTTATTTTTGTTCTGGAAGTTCTACCAAAATCGACAAGGGATTTATCAATTACAACCACTTTATCACACCCCTATATTAAAACACTCTTCTTGTCCCAACAAAAATAAACTTTTTCAATTGATCTAAAAGGAAGATCGAAAGTGTTCCAACACTCCACATCAATTTGATTCAACTTAATTTGAATTGATAAAATCATCAAATACGAGAGATCACAACCAATTATCAACACATTTTTTATTCATTTACAACGCGTGAACAACACCAATAAGTGTTGTAATCTACAAATGAAATTTTTCTTTTTAGTTTAATAATTGTGTCGAATTCAATCATTTTCTTTTTATTTGAAAAGTCTAGTTGTTTCAAAATTTTTTCTTGTTGTTCTTTTCTTTCTTTGTTATGACAATTTTTATTTATTTTTTCTCCTTGACTTGATGTTATCTTTTCAATCTTTTGGATATTATATAAATTTTGTTTTTGAGTTGAAATAATTACGTCTTAAGTCTTGTTCGGTTTTGTTTTTGTTTGTTTAATTTTGTTTTCCTTTTCCTTTTTTCCTTTTCATTTTATAATTTATGCCTTTTCTTTTTCTACTATTTTCTTTTTTTATCTTCCAAAATTTTTACTTATTCTTAATGATTTTGTTCTTTCATTTCTCTTTTCTTTTCTGTTTCCATTTTTTGTTTTATACACATTTCTTTATAAGCTCCATCGATTGATTTTGACAATTTAACATTTTCAAGGTGCGTATTGTAAATTTTGCCATTTCCCTAATAAAATATGCTCTTCTGTATAGTTCCCTGACCATTAATAAATTAGCTTGACAGTAAAATTCACCATCAAAACATTTGATGACATCAAACCCAACCTGAATAAATGAACTCATGACAACTGGTATAGCACAAGATTTTTCAAAACTACCGGGTACAGAAACAACACCTTTCACAAACTTTGACACTTTAAATATATTTTTCCTTCTTTCTTGTATCCGGTCCTTTCTTCTTACATTATTTGGTATAATATGTTGTTATTATTGGTTTTTTGTTCCGGACATAAAAATCATGAAGAGGTGTTCCCAATTCCAATTTATTGAACACGACTTTCATGATTGATTTGTGCTGCCTGATCGAGTTTATCCACACACAGTCCAACGTTTCATCCACTCTCAAGTCAATAACATTTTGCATTTTCTTAACTAATTTGTGATTTGCAAAAAAGTCCAACATCAAGCATTTGTGTGTAATTTGTTGTTGTGCAAACCACAAAAAATATAACACGAACGTTGTTTTGATTGAGTAATTCTATAATTTCTTGGTTGTTGTGTAATGAGCAATTATCCAAAAAGAGAACAGCGAATCTTTATCAGTGTATTTAGAACGATAAATCATCAACTTATTTATAAAAACATCAACCACCAACTATTTGAACAAGAAAATGTTCATCGTTAATGTTGGAGAATATTAAATGTGGGTAATTGTTTCATCATAACCATAAAGACTGAATTCCCATGATATGTTTTTGTTGGGAATTATCACTGTGTATTTAAGTGTGTATCCTCGAGCATTTATTAATGCCACGCGTGATTCTTTTTAGACGATTTGTCTGCCAAACAACGAAGATCAGCGATATTTGCACGTTTTGGTATAAAAAACTTT
>NW_004191922.1:6822-9218 GCF_000330505.1 Entamoeba invadens IP1
CTTAAAAGTAAAAAAATATGTCTCATAAACGTGTATTTTGTTCGATAAGGATTATAATTTTTCTTTTGAAACCAATAAATAAAAAACATTCAGACTTTGTTTTGATTAAACCATTTTTATAATTCAAATTTAAGCAAAAAATACTTATAGATCACTTCGAGCAAGTACTTTTAACGAAACTGGTCCGATGAAATGGCCAATACACCTTCTAATTTTTCCTTTTTCTATTTCTCCGAAACATCTGGCCATATTAGTAAGCATATTTATCATGTTATCATTGTTAAGTTTGCCGACTCTTGTTTTCCATATCCCAAAAATCATTTCTATTGGATTACATTCTGGAGAGTATGGGGTGTTAAATAAGACCTTACACCCCTTGGCCTCTGCTTCGGTAGTTATTTCTGCTAAGTGAACTGAAGCATTGTCCATAACAAAAACTGTATTTCCCAAAAGACCAACAAAATGTTCAACAAGAAGACGAAAAGACGCCAAAAACATCTCACCGTTTACAGTTTTATTTAACACTCGACAAAACTTTTCTCCTGACTTTGAAATACAACATACACAGCTTAAATTAAATGTCTTGAGAGATGTAGTTCGAATGTGTTTTGTTCCTCGATTCCCCCATGAACGTGTTCGAACATTTCCGATTTTCCAGTGAGATTCATCCACAAAAACAATTGCGTATCCGCTTCTTTGAAGTTGCACCAGCTCACCAAGTCTAACAACTCGTAACTCTTTGTTTTGTTCCGAATTTGCGTTTCTTCTTCTGATGGTAACTTCTGTAAAAGATAGAGGTTCGAGTTCTATTAATAATGTCGCTATTTTCCAAGTATCGCCGAAGAGTTGAAATGGATACAGATTCGAAAATTTCATCGGCAAGTTGTTTTTTGTTTCTCTGAGTGACATGCTATTTTGACACAAAAGATAACATGCACGTTTAAAGAGTTCGTCACTAAATTTGGGTTTTCTACCAATCTTCACTGGTTTTGTAATATCCATATTTTTTCTAAGTTTGTTCAAATAATTTCTTGTTGAATTGTTCGACGTGTGAGTTTTTAGGCTATACCATTGAAAATTGTGTGCTTCCCCATGTTCTTCATAAAGACGAAGAACATGGTGACACAAAATTTTTGATTTTGTGTCACTGCCACATAAGGCTTTTAAGTTTTATTGTTTCTATTGGCATTTGTGTTATCTGTTGAGAAGTTGTTGTTCTTAATTGTGCGCTGTTTTCAGAAGCAGCTTCCGATGGTAACTCACCAAGTGGTAATTGGTCTAATGGTTTATTCAAAGGATAGATAAATGGTGCAATTGACCAACAAATTCCACAACTTCTGAATGTGGGATATACCCGAAGTTGTCCATGAATAAAAATATATAGATTTAATATGTTATTTTGTTTTTTAGTGGTGAATATTTAAAATGGTTTAATCAAAACAAAGTCTGAATGTTTTTTATTTATTGGTTTCAAAAGAAAAATTATAATCCTTATCGAACAAAATTACACGTTTATGAGACATATTTTTTTACTTTTAGGACATTTTAATATTATTTTGAAACATTATATCGTTTTGAAACACTTTTGTTTTTTATTGGGACAAAATACTATTGTTTTTGAGACAAATTATTATTGTTTTGAAACAAAATTGAATATAGGTGCAATTTTAATTTGTTTTGAGACAAATTCGATTTTATTGTAAAACTTGTTTCATTTGAAACCGAACTAACTGTACAATAAAATGAAGCACAAAAAATTAAATTATAAAAAGTGCCAATAATAAGATTTCGATAATTTGTATCATATTTGCCCCACTTATTGGTGTCATTTGTATTCCAATTTCCTCAAATAGTATATTTATCCAACACCCCAGATTCAGAACACGTGAGTCATCTTTCAATCTCAAATCTCCGTTGTCAGCATCAACGAACAAAGGATCAACACTTGAATTGTATTTGTTTTTGTTAAAAATTTTGTAATTTGATGTGATTGAAGCATCAACATCATATTCCTGCTTTTTTGTCTGATAAGGCACGTTGCAATCAACAATACAATTTTCGGGGTAAAGCCAGTGTTTTTCGCTCAAAATTTGGTCATTATTAATTGAAATTTCATACAGCTCAGGGTACTTACTTTTCCACGGCTCTTCAAGTCTATTAACGCTTTATGAATTACACTTTTCAAGCAAATTAGCATCAGAATTTGGTAATGTTGAGTACATCCAAGTAGACCCACGAGAGTCTCCACTATAAGCATGATCACAGTCGTACATAATATTATTCGTGATGTTGTTATCTCTTCCTCCTCCATTTTGAAGACCAAAACCTCTTATTGTTTTCATAACGTTACCAAATACCGTTACTCCAGATATCATGTCGTCGAGATAAATCCCTTG
>NW_004191922.1:9318-17951 GCF_000330505.1 Entamoeba invadens IP1
AGTGTTCTGAGATAGATAGAGTCAACTTTATGTTCTTTTAAAGTGTAATTTTTGTTGGGGTATCGTGCCATTGTCATTTTTTGATTATCAACAAAAAGTTCATTTGTTTTTGTCTCGTATATTGGAAGTATATTGACAACATTTTTTAATGAATCGAGTTCGCATACTCTAACATTCGGTCTACTGGTTTTTGTAATTTTAATAAAAGATTTTGAGTCTTTGTTTTATCCAAATTTCTGAAACAGTTGATAGGTATTGGTGTTCCTCCAACGAAAGTTGCCCGTTTGTTTGGATAAAGACTTGAAATAGTAATTATTACATTTTTTTGTGTAATTCAAATATTTTGAATTTATAGTTAATGATTGTTTCATTGATAATTGGGTAAATACCAAGAAATATTTTGAAATTAATTCCATCTGAAGGCAGTTCTTTATCAGAAAATGACATTATTGCGGCTTGGAGAGTTTGAAATACTTGGTTGACATTTACATCCTTAGTATTATGTCCATTGGTGGAGATATAAACGTCAAAAGAAAAAGTGGCAGTAACGAACAAATGAACGATCAACATTAATTTTAGACTTTTTTAACACAGTTTATATTAAAAAACGTGGGATTGATTTTTCAAACAATTTTAAGGATAATTTTTCGTTGTTAAAGTGTTTTTTGTTTAAACTAATAACTTTGTTAAAATTTGTTAATATTTTAGATTTTTTTTGCTATATATTCTTAAAGTTGAAATTTATTCGTATTAAAATTTGGATTTCTACCTTTTTAAAATTAATCTTATATATAAAGTAAAAAAGATTAAATTAAAAATCTATATAAAAAAGTTGATAAGATATGATAAGTTACACTTATCATATCTTATGATATTATAATTATATAATTCCCAATAACTATTTCGTTCACAGAGAGTTTGAAGTTTTTAAGTAGCGTCTGCAGGCAGTGTGATTTGTCCAACAATGTTTGTTTGAAACGATGGAAAATGACCATCGTATTTATACTTTTTGATATTTTTATTAATTTTGGTGTTGACTTTGAGTTGTGGGATCAATGTTTGATATCTATCTTCTATACCTTACAATTACATTTTTTTGATAAACAATTGATTAACAACAATGTTTCATTTTTTATTTCTGTATCTAAATCTGGATCTGTGTATACACTGTGGAATTTGAAAATAGATACAATTTGAAATCTGTTAATATATCACGAGGGGTCAACGCCTCACACACTTTAACAAACTCTTCAAAATCTTTAAGATAAATAAACGATTCTTTGGAAAATTTAGCCCCAAATACAGACTTGCGTTTTTTATGGTTTATAGCACAATTGTGTTGCTTTCCATATTCACTGTGTGTAATTAGGGGAAAGTACATTTCACCAAATGACAATTCACCAAAAATGTTTTGGAAACTTCGAATATTTTCTAAAATTATTAAAAATATTCTTTAAAACAATACTTTACAAAAAATAATTTATTTGTTTATCGATTATTCTTTTTTTTGAAATAACAAGAATTGTTAGCTATTATTTATAAATATCAAAGAAATTTTAACGAAATCGTTTATTTTTATATTATATATACATTTAATTGTCTTTATTTACAACATTCCAAGTCACAAAACATTATAATATGACGGCAGTGTATATAAATAGTTACATATAAAACGATTCATATTGAAATTATCTTTATTATATATATCTTGTTTTTATAAATTAATTGCGTGTAAAACACACCAAATATAATATCCATTATTTGCAAAAGTGTTCAAATCATTTTTGTCTATCAATAATATTCTATTTTAATTTCAATCTATATAATATAAACGATAATACAATTATTAAAATGCTTAGAAAAACCAAATTTAATTTACAATTACAATAAAACTATCTAAACAAACATTATTTTGTTGCTTCTAAATACACGTAAACAATCATTAATTTATGATATTCTTACAACAAAACGTTTAAAAATAAAATATATTTTAAATTCAATTTTTATTATTTATTTTCGAAAATAAAAAAATTATTTGTAACAATTATGAGCATTGATAGTAACAGAGGGAAATCACTTCCTGTTATTGATGGTTATTTATTTCATCCCATAGATACTATCAGGGTTCACTTTAGATGTGCTGTTCCACATTGTGGAGTTTCTGTGATTAAACAAATTGATGGTTCATTCAGATATGGAAAAAACAAAATACACAAACACGAAAAGCCTTGTTTAAAACAGAAAAATCATTTTAATTTTATAAAGGCACATCTTAAATTTTCACCAACCAAAAATGAGCAACAACACAAACTCTTTACGAGATTTAAAAGAAGTTCCATTGATGTTAAAGATGCCACCCTTAAAAAATTTATTTAAAGACACACAACCACTATCAAAGAACCTCAAAGTTGTACTGAAATACCTCTTAAAGTGGGAGATTCAAATATACTTTACCGAAGTTCAAAATCCTCCATATTTGTGTTTGGTTCTATTGAACACTTATATTTGCTGACAAAATGTGAATTATTTCTTATGGATGGCACATTCAAAAGTTGCCCAAAACAGTTTTATCAATTATACACAATACATTGCCAATTAAAAAACAAACAAATATTTCCAATATTACATTGTTTACTTAAAGGAAAAACCGCCAAACTTTATAAAGAATTGTTTGACGCAATAGATGAAATTTTAAGTAAAACTGGATTTGTAACTTCTTGTTTTAAACGTAAAGTTACAGTGCTAACAGATTTTGAAAGTTCTATTATTCGTGTATTATTTAAATATAAAGAATTTGGTTTAGTGCATAAAGGGTGTTTATTTCATCAAAAACAAGCTATTACAAAATTTATTAAAATGAAAGGACTTCAGACCGAATATCTTAACACTAAGGATTTTAAAGAAGCTGTCAAACTGTTGGAATCGGTGTGTTTTTTGAAAGAAAATGACATAGAAGACGCAGTCAAAAACATTGAAATGTGGTTTCAACATTTAGACAACTTTAAAGTTGTTCTTGAGTATTTCAAAAGAGTGTGGTTATTTGGCGATTTTAAAAAATCACTTTGGTGCCAATATCTTCGTGATAAAAGAACAACTAACGATTGTGAATCATATCACGCAAGCTTGACTCGAAAACTTGATTTTTCAAAACCAAAGTTTTGGCGTTTTGTGGAAAGAATTGGAGAAGTAATTGAAAATGTGTCAAAAGATATTGAACAAATGAAAAATGGGATTTTCAGAACACAAAACAGTAAAACGGCTATAAAAACTGAAATACTCAGAAATTTGACAATTATTTATTATACTGAAGAAATCAATTTATTCGCATTTTTATCCAAAACAAGCCAACACATCGATGATATGAATATGGAAACACAGTTTGATTTTGACAGTGAAGATAATGTTGATGAATTTGATACAAATGACGACGAATGTCAAATAACAGAAGGTTTTGAAAATAGTATAATGTGTCCAATGGATGAAAATACAAATTTAAATCATGATCAATTTGATGATGTAAAAGTATCAGAAAAAAGTTTTTTCAACTTTGGCGAAAAAGAACACTCACAAGAATTTATGATGGTTCCAGATTTATTGAATGATACTAGAACAAAAAGAAAAACAAGAAGAAGAAAAACTACATTGATTAGTAGAATACGTAAAGAATACGAAAACCCGAAAAATTTAAACGAGTTTTGAACATTTTTTTATAATAAATAATAATTAAATTGACAAAATTATACACAGTGATCAAATAATGTTTATAATATAAATATATGATAAAATATCATTTTTGATTTAATAATTGTTTCGTTTTGTTATAATGTGTTTAAATAATGCAACACAAACACAATCAATTTCAAATAATTTTTAAAATAAATATTTATTGATTCATTATACAAAATAAATAATCTGTTTAGACATTTCAACTATGTTTTTCAAGTTTAATTATAATATCCATTCAATATAATAAATAAAAAAGATTGATTAGACATACCGAAATAGTTTTATTACTACAATATACAATAAATTTAAAAAATTCAAAAATAATGATTATAAATTCAATTGTGTATTTTAATCAGTTTATATTATATTGATAGACAAAAATGATTTGAACACTTTTGCAAATAATGGATATTATATTTGGTGTGTTTTACACGCAATTAATTTATAAAAACAAGATATATATAATAAAGATAATTTCAATATGAATCGTTTTATATGTAACTATTTATATACACTGCCGTCATATTATAATGTTTTGTGACTTGGAATGTTGTAAATAAAGACAATTAAATGTATATATAATATAAAAATAAACGATTTCGTTAAAATTTCTTTGATATTTATAAATAATAGCTAACAATTCTTGTTATTTCAAAAAAAAAGAATAATCGATAAACAAATAAATTATTTTTTGTAAAGTATTGTTTTAAAGAATATTTTTAATAATTTTAGAAAATATTCGAAGTTTCCAAAACATTTTTGGTGAATTGTCATTTGGTGAAATGTACCCAACTCGTGTAATTATATCTTCAACGCCGACTTTATCCGAGGGGTTAGTAAATCTTACTGCTAATGCTTGTATAAGTCTGTTGACTAAACCATAACAAACATTTATGGTCCTTATCTCTGTTTTATTTTCAATTTCTTTTATTAAAGGCAAATCAGTAAAAAATGAATTCTTTTCATCCATTTTTTTCTCAGATTTTAAAAATCTTTTTAATAACACCAATAATTCTCGAATATGCGACGGGGAGGTACATTTTGTCTCCTTGAATCCAATTATTGAGAACACTAAAATAAATAAGTATGTATTTAATAAAAAAATGTTACACCCACAAAGAGTTTATTTGAAAGAGACACTTTACCCAAACGATTTTTAATAACTTTTTGAGGAGTATACACGCTACCCCATTGTTTGGTGAATTCCTCAAAACTGTTGAAATTTTTAAAAAGAACACTTGTTATTACTTCAGTAAATATAAAACGTGTATCGGAATGATAGGGCATTTTCAAAACATATGATAAAGTTTTTCTTCCTTTATTGAAACAATCCCAACCATGGCGAATTGCAGATGTTGTCATTTTTATTAAAAATTGATCAATAATAAACCCCTCATTACATTCACACATTTTGGATGCACACCTTCCAAGACGATGCATATAACAATACGATGATTTAAACGTTGTTTTCATTTTGTTTGGAATTAAACACATCAATTGATGTGCTACTCCATGTGTGGTGCTTTTCATTGTAGAAGCACCATCTACAACTAAGCCATTGCATTTTTCGAGTGTTAAATTAACATCTTTTAACATTTTGTTAATCCAGTTAATCCAACCATTGGCATATGCTTTTTCATAATATGTACCAATTATAATTTTAACCGTTTTGACATCAGGATCGGGCATTAAAAAGCGTCCATACAACGAAAAAATTTCTTTACCTATGTTATTAGAAGAGTCTGCAAGTAATACATAACTTACACAAGTCGTGTATATGGATTTTAAAAAGTTGTTGTTTAGCTTTGATGCAAATTCCATAAGTCTTTGTATTGTTCTTGCACAAACTGAAAAATTTATAATTTTATCATCAATGTTTGCCATCATTATAACAATTTGAACAAGTTCAATAATACGGGAAATTTGATTTAATGAAAGTGAAAGAGCTGCAAAATAAATAGAAAATAAAGAAATTAAATATTCACTGCGTTCATTTGAAGCTTCAAAAGTGTGTGAAAATCTTTCAGTTTTTTTACCTGTTGTTTTTGAACCGTTTTAACTATTTCATCAGATATAAATTGAACTTTTTTGTTTGAATTGAAGATCCGTTTAAAATATTTTCTAATGTTTTAAATTTTAAAAGAATTTCTTGTTGTTTGATAGAAAGAGGTTTGTTGTGTTCAATGATTTCTTCTTCTGTTTGACTGTTATTATCGTCGAGTTTTTCTTGATATTCTACTCTTTGAATATCTTCTTGTATTACTGTATTGTTTTCGGCATTATTATGAAAGTTGTTAATATACACATCTGTTGAAACGTTACTATATTGTCTCGTGTTGATATCGAACGTTTCTATATCTTCTGTTGTTGTTGTGTTAGTAAATTTTGTTCTAAATTGTTATTAACATCTTCATGTGATTGTGAATGTTCTGTTATTGTGTTAATTGCATAATGTTGTGTGTTGTTATGAACGATGTTGTTTGAAAATGTTGGGTGTATTTTGCTAGAGAATAATTGAAACAATCAAATAAGTTTTCGATTGTTAATGAGTGATCAAATTTGTTATTTAAAATAGTTTGTAAATACTATTTTGTTGTGACATTTTTACCGAAAATTTTTTGCCAAATCTTGATCACAAATAAAATATTGTTTTGTTATCATCAATGTAGCAATGGCGAAGTAATTTAAAACGTCACAATCTTGATTAAAATTTTGACCCAATTTATCTTGATCAAAATCACTTCTGATAATTGTTTGGATGGATGATTTCCATTTACAAAATGGTCTTTATGTTCAGCACAACTTACAATTTTGGAACATATTGGACAAAAATAACATTGTTCAAAATAAGTATCAGCGATTTTTTTAATGAATGGTTTAAAAAACATCTTTGAAAGTCTTCCTTTCTTTTTTTTCAATTTATTAGATGTTTGTATTTTACTGTGTTTCATATTATATTTATTGGATGTATTATTTTTTCGTTTTTATATTCTGTTTTTCAAATATTTAACAACACACAAACATCCTTTTTAAAAACAGAAATTTACCCCCAATTAAAAATAAATATTATTTGGTATTTTTCCACCACAAGAAATGGAATATCGGGGTTTCAATTTCATAAATTTACTAAAATGTTTTTATTTTTCCGTATTATATTTATAAAAAGGCCACAGAGCAGTTACCGGCGACAGAGGAATTACCGAATAAAAAAGATACTTCTTTTCTTTTTTGTACTGAAAAGAGAATCTTGAATAATTTTCTTTTATAATTTAGGTTTTTTCTTGAAAAGTGGTGGATAAAGGATTTTTTTGCCCAAACTGGTTTTTGTTTGCAAAGAAAAAAAGAAAGAATTTTTTCAAATCATAACCTAAATTGGTAAGAATTTTGTCTTTTAATGGTTAAACAAAGGCACCATTTAATTAAAATTTAATAATAATTATTAATAAAAACAATAATTATTTTTACAATTGTCAAATCATGTTTTTTAAAGAAAAACTTCCAGATACAGTTGGCAAAACGGGATATTTTTTCACTAACAATGAATAGTTTTCAAAAATAATGAAAATAAGTCAAATTTTAAAACCTTAATTAACGGGAAATTAATCGTAATGAGTAAAAAATGACACAAGAAATTAACTTTTTTCTGATCAAATTAAATGGTTCTGAAACCTCAAAAAACAATACCATCAAATAAAAAAGCATTATTTTTGATACATGTCAAAAAGCGAAAAAATAGTCTTCGAGAGAAGTACATAACTTATTATTGTGTGTGCGTAAGATAATCCAGATTTTGATAAAATGTTTGTGTGTATTTCTGAAAAAACAAATTGGACAGGCCTGAAAACGTCCGTTATAAATATTAGTCAAGTAAAGTCGTTTATGTGCTTTTAGATACGTTGACAGCGGGGTGTAGACCAAGGGTATCCTTGAAGATATTCATTTTAGAAAGCGTGATGGGGTGAAATAAAAGAGTTTTTAAAATATTTTTTTTGTTGTAGATAGACTTTTAAGAGAATTTATAATAACATTGATTATTTTATTTAAATTTATACAAAATGTTTTTGGTCTTTAAAAAGAATTGTAGTGGTTTGGAAATATTTGGATACCATTTAAAATAAATAATAGTAAAAACAATAATTTAAAATGTCTTTAAAAATTTATAGGAAAATAAAAATTAAAATGCCTTCAATTAACAAAGATTTTTTTCCAAAAAATTTTTAACTCAAAAGTGAAAAACTTTCATTCGAAATACATTCATGAAACCCAAGTATCAAACCCAACGAAAACCACCAGAGTTCAAAGCGGCAGTTATGTGCAATGTCGACCGACTCAAGGGGAGGCTCAAGAACGATCCCGAAATTTTTGCAAGATTCAAAGCCCCAGAAGAAAAAATGAATCAACAACATTTTTTGAGAAAACAAAAAATGCTGTCTGAGCTCTATGATCTCCCACTTACCCACAAAAAGTAGATTGAAGATTTTAACGTGTTCATGGGAGGAGGGAGAATCGCGGGGTCACAATTGAGAAAGATATTCAGTACTTTAAAAACAAGGTAACATTCCTCTCTTGAATCTCGACGAGAGGAATGCTCTAAATGCTTTCATATCTAAGGGAAGCAACTGAATTTGTTATGACCACATTTTGGAAAAAGTTGACAGTCAAACAAATATCAAGTGTTGTGAGGAAGATTGGTAGTCTTGATGTTAAAGTGGGAGAAACAGTGGAGAAAGGAAGGGCTGAACTGGACCCCGAAAAGGTGAAAATGTACTTGAGAAAGATGGGACAAAATGGTTAATGGCAAGCACGCGTCGATGATTTACAATCTCGATAAAGTTGGTTTCGACCTCTTTGTCGATGGAAAAAAGAAGGCAGTATATGTTGACACGTTGATTGGTAAAGCGGTCTAT
>NW_004191922.1:18051-19836 GCF_000330505.1 Entamoeba invadens IP1
TTAACATATTTGTCAGCCTTGTGACCTCTGTTTATTCTCTTCTTTGAAAGCGCACCTTGCCAAGGATGAACTAACCGACGTCGAGATTGGGCTTCTTGAAACGAGTGAGTCTTCTCTCTCTTCAGACATATTTAGCGACTTTGTGAATAAAAGGCAGAATATAAGGCTTTTTGCGATGTCTAAAATCGAAAGGCGAATTGTGTGCATTGTCGACTCTTTGTTCGCAAAGGCGCGTCCGGAAATCATAAGAAGTTCTTTCGAACATTATGTCAACAAAAAAGGAGCACAATAAAGGTTCATCTTTTCATTGATTTCAATCAGACTTGTTGGTACCGATCGCTAAGTGTGACTTCACACATGCAAGAAGATTGAAAAAATTTTTGGGAAAAGACATCTTAGTAGAAAAATTTGCAGAAAAGGTCGGTTCAATTAAAAAGTTTCTTTGGAGACAAAAGACCAACGAAAGAAATGATTGTTTAAGAAGGACAAAGATAAGTAATTCGCATTGAGATCTTTTTGGTTTTTAAAGTCCAAAATAAAAACTCATTATTTTATTCTAAAAAACATAAATTTAATTTTATTTGCTAAAAAATACTTTTAGAATCAAATTCTAATTATTTTTTGTCAAAATTTTTCAAATGATAAATTAATTGTAATGAAGTATATTTTTATTTTAATCAATAAAATTATAATTAAAATGAATATAGCCCTCAAATTACTATTTAAACAATAATGAATTAAAATGATGAAAATCAACACTGCTCAATTGATCTCAATCTTATTTATTATTTTTCATAACAACACACTTATATAATGCTTAATATTTGATTGATTTTTTGTTGTTTTCAATTTTATATAAAGTGACTTCCCAAGGTGTGCAAGTTAAGGTATAGTTCATTTATAATTTTTTTATTAAAAAAATAGAATCATTAATTTTTTGAAATTTTGAAAAAAAGATTATTTTTAGTTTAATTATTAATTATAATTTCGAAGTTATTACTAAACTATACTTTAACTTGCACACCTTGTGACGTTGCAATTTTTAACTTTCACACTTCGAATACAATAAATTAAGCAACAATTTCGGGAAAGCGACCCAATGGAAATTATCGAAGGACCAGTTCTGGACAACAGTACACATCGATTTGAGACAATGAACTGCACCTATTAAACAGACTATTTGTTATTGTTTGCTATAAAACGGCACAGAGAAAACATAATGTTTATCATACTTCTTCTTGTCGCTTTAAATTACGCTGACACAAGAGACATCGACATTTATTCACGTTCTTGAAACAAAACAGTTTTTACATTAAACACATAGACAAACCATAACCCAATTTTTATAATTTAATTTGCTTTTTGTAGTTTATTAATTCAAGCACCAAAGGGTTGTGTGTTTTGTGAAACAATTTTGAAATGAATAACATTTTTTAATAAAATGTTTTTGAACTAAAATTTAGTCTTGCACGCCCTTTCCCTGTAAAAAAGACTAAAAATTTTAACTTGCACACTATGGGGAAGTCACTTTATATTTTAATTATAAACCAAAAATAAAAAAGATATTTATTTATTTTTGGAACACACTTTTAAATCTTGGCATATTTTCATTTTGGTAAAAAAGTTTAAAAAAATTTATCAATACATATAGAAATCTTCCAATTTGTTCTGTAACCCCTCTGTCGCCGGTAACGGCTCTGTGGCCTACCTATATATTGGAATAAAATTATTGGCAAAGAAAAACGTGCAAACAATATAAGTTAATTCCAAAAATGCAATAAATTT
>NW_004191921.1:0-2008 GCF_000330505.1 Entamoeba invadens IP1
AAACCATAGTTGACAACACTATAAAAATAAGAATCTTTTTTATTTTTTTAAACAAATCAAATAAATCATACGATTGTTACTTTATAATAAGTTTAACAAAAAGTTGCAAAAACTTTTTTAATAAGTTGCAAAAACGTGATAGTGTATACGGCTCCAGGTTTTAATTGAATAATTGATTATAAAAATGATTGTTAACTTTGTATAAAAACATCAAACTGTAATAGAAAACAATAACACCAAAATTAATATATTATAACGGGTTAGATCATTGTTTGGTTACTATTTGTTCATTGAACAGTTGTTTACATTGCAAAAAAAAACAATCACCAGTCATCTAAATAAAAAATTAAAACCATCTCACCAAGAAATGTAATATCAAGTTTTTAAAAGTATTCAATAAATGGTTGTTGATATAGAGAAGTAACATCAAAATTCAAAACATATATATTAAGTATAATATAGTTAATTGATAATTTAATAATTTTATGTTTTGAATGGAGATAATAATAATTAAAAAATAACAATAAATTTATAAAATTCTTAAAGAATAATAACTGTATTGTTTGTAATAAAATATAATAAAATTCAGTATATGAATAACATTGTTTTTTATTATAACGGTAAAATTTCCCAAGAGCAATAATTTTGAAGAGCGGGTTCTCAAGAGTGGCACTTTTAGACTAAAACTAAAAATACAGTTTTCTATCGAGCGGTAATTAACATTTGATAGGCTAAAAATGCCCGCTCTAGAGAGAAAAATAATTACCATACTCTCCTGCTTTTGAAAAGTTTTACCTTATTTAGTTGATTAATTTTTTTTAAATTTGTTGAACCTAATACGATAAAACATTTAAAACATTTATAACAATTAAATTAAAAAGAACACACTTTCAATATTTTTAATATGAATAATTATTATATTCATAATAATTACAACAAATCATTATGGAACACCAAAATTTCAATTTTTATTATTTGTTTTAGAATTAACATTTTAATAGTCAACTCGATAATTAACAATATTATATTTTTCTAAAATTTTGAATAATTACAGTTGTTTACCTTTTATGATTAATTAAGTATACAATTAAATAACTTTATTTGGTTGTTATGGTTTGTCACATGTTGTTTCTAATAACATAACAAAAAATAAAAAATGGATTGTCTTTATTAAAAACCAAATAATACAACAAACACCATTTTTATAGACAAAAAAACAGTTAATGTTAAATCTTTTTTTCAATTAGTATAAAATCCAAGATGAATACATTTTTTATTGAGTTAAAAAACAGTTTTAGCACATTCTTTTATTTAATAATATTTGATTTTAAAAAAAAGAATAAAGAAATATGCGAAGATTTAATGGCATTTTAATATTAATAATAACAAAAACACGTTTTGATAGTATGTTGTCAATATATAATAAAAAACATAAAAAAATAACTTTTTTCATCATTTTTATAAATGTTTAATGTTCAAACTTTAAATAAGTTTTACACTATTAATAATAGGGTGCGCAACCGTTGACAAAATATTTGCTGTTTGCCCGTTTTTTAACACAAAAAATACTTTGCTTTAATTGTTTTATTTTTACAACTAATCGTGATCTTCAAAATCTCAAGATCTGAGATTTTATTAAAAAGATTTGCCATAACAACCAAAAAATCAAAGCTAAAAAATGAACCAAAAAAATATTATTATTTTTGTAATAATGCATTTTAGTTTTATAAATTACTTTTTTACTTTAAAACGTTAATGCCAAAATTATTTAGCATTTTAATTAAAAATCCAATATTTGCGCTTTTTTACCACCACGAATAAATGATATTATTTCAATGTTTTCAACAACTTCATATAATTGTTATATTCACTTTATATTATGACAACAACAATACTTTCCATTATTGTTGACATTTAAAAACAAAAGAAAACAAGCCAAAATTTAAGTAAAAACAGTATTTGGTAAAACAGTACTTGTTAAACTACAACAAATTACAATTGAGTTAAA
>NW_004191921.1:2108-7559 GCF_000330505.1 Entamoeba invadens IP1
AACTAAATATTTTCAATTAAAAACTAATTATTGATTTTGAAATTTGAAGTTATAATGAATATAAAAACAAACATGAAAACAAATTATATTAATAAAATAAAAATAATAAATAAATTAAAAAAGCTATTTAAACACAACTTTAAAAAACATTGAAAATATTTTAAATTGAAATGGACAACCAAATAATAGTAAAAATGTTTCTTTGTTTTCAATAAAATGAAAATAAAATTTATTATTTTAATAGAATAAACCATCAAATAAACAGGACAATAAATTTAAAATTCCTATTTTGTTTATAATAGTATTTTTTATTTATTTGTGAATTATTATTGTTAAACTTTTAAAATAACAATTGTTGTTTATTATTTAACATTAATTTAATAAAATGATTGTTTATTTTAAGCAATATAATAATTTAGACAATTATAGATTTTAAACAACAATTTCAGACGTTAATAATTGTGTTATATTAACACATAGTTTAAAACTCAAGAAGTTATTCTATCAGTTTCATTGTGGTTCAAACGTTTTTAACGATTAACATATATCATTGATTTTTGTGAGGTTATTTTTCAAATATAAACATATTTAATAAAAATTACAAACAAACTTAAACATTCAAATATGACCTTTGACAGTAAACACCCGATCTTTGTTGAAAATGAAGTAGCATTTTCAAATTCATATATCCGAGTATTTTACAAAGGAGTCGACTTTTCATTCTGTTTACAACAACATTGTTGGATACTTAAAAGTGGCGAAAAAGACCACAGTTCTTACTTTAAAGAACATCACCAACAACACCGAAACCCCAGTCAACAAGAAATGGAAAATTACAAAGCTTTTATAACAGCCGACACAAACTCCAAAATATCAAAAATATCACATCCAAGCGACCCATCAATTATGTACACTAAAAATGATATGTGTATTTCATTTGCTAAAGGTCCTTTTATTAAACAAAGAAATCTATTTTTGTTTAAATTATATGATGATAAACACTTGAGTGAAAACAACGTCAATCAATATGAAACACCAGTGTTTGATTCGGAGTGTCAATCAACACAACAAATACTAAAAACAATAAATGGTGGATTTGACGACGATGAAGATGAAGCTGAATTTGATGAAATTCTGTTAGATGAAATGCTGAGAGCCGAGAGAATTATTGATCAAGAAGAATTAAATGAACACGATGAATCATCAGAATATGAACAAATGTTGAATGATGATCTTATTGAAGATATTAAGAATAAGAAATTGTTCGTAGGAGTTTCAGAAAATCTCACAACACCACTTGTTAAAGAATTGGAAGCGTTTGAGGATAGGGCCTTTATCACCTACCATGTTATTGGCTACAAAGATTTAAACATTCAAGCTGTGTGCGAAAGTGTGCGCAAATTTTCATATGATAAAACATCAAGTTTCATATTGGAGCGTTTCATTGTAGCATACGAATATCTATTTAAAGATATTGGAACAATCACAAACAAAAAGTTTCTTTCAAGTGTGATGGTAATACAAAGAATGGTTGTTGGCTATGTAATGAACAATGAGGCCGTTTCTTCACACATGAGCGAAGAACAAATTCGAACAATTAAAAGGTGTATTCTCATGTCACATGCAGCATTTAGTAGAGATACCCTGAATCGTGCAAAGAAGTTAGCATTAAGTGCAAAAACGAGTAAGACACAACTGATGAGTAACAACACTGCCCAACGAAACCAAATTAAAGCAGAAAGAGACCTTCACAAGTGTATTGCAATATCTGTAGATTCAACCACGAAAGGTGACCAAGAAATATTCTGTGTTTTCGTGCTTTTAGTTCAAGGTAAACGTGTCTACTCAATGCCACTGTTATTACAAGAATACAAAGGATCAACAGATGCCAAAACATTAGCAAAGTGGCTTGTTGATAAAATTACCAGACTTGGATTTAACTGTTATAGAATTATCAACTGTACAACAGATGGTGCATCAGTGTGTTCTGGTTTGGATGGAGGACTTTCAGTGGAAATGAATGAATTAATCAACAAAGATGAACCTTCAGGTATAGCTCTTATTGATACAGAAATGAAAAACTTTTGGTGTAGTGCACATTGTGTAGCTCTAACTGGTGAAGGATTAGATAAGGAGCCTGAGATAAAAATGTTGAAAATATTATGTCAATGGTTCTGTAGAAAACGAAAATCGTCTGACTATAATCAACATTGCCAAATTGAACACAGAATAAAAGCAACGTATTCCTTTACTCGTTGGTGCTATATATACAAAAACGTTGAAGATATCACCAACAATTATGAACAAGTTGCAAATTATTTAAGTACTGGAGAACCACTTGAAAGTCTCATGACAGAATTTGATAAAAATGGCATTGTGTTTGGTCAAGATGGTGTACATTTTATCAAAAGTACACAAAAGGATTATGATGTGGCAGAACAATGTCAAAACGCAAGTGATATGGCAGAGGAAGAACCAGTTCAAAGAATTCTCTATAATATAAACAATGAAAACATCAAGAAAATATTTTTCAATGCAAAAGAAGTATTTAGAATATTGCTTACTCTCGTTTTTTTTTATTGCAAGAAGATGACTGTCTTTTGTTTGAATACGTTGAACACCTTGAATTATTTGAAAGTTATATTGATATTTTACTGAATGAAGTTGAAAGTAATGTTTGGGACGAATTCAAAGAAGCAAAGGATTTCCTTGAAACTGGAGACTTGTTTCTTACGAAAGTTTTGAAAAGACTACAAATTCAAATACACCTGCGTTTTAACAAAATTTCGCATTCAGCAAATATGATAAGAGCAAAACATTATGTTAATTGGCACAGTGGTGAAATTGACGAAAGTGTATTTAGAAAAAATCACAATTATGATTTTTTAAAGAACTGCTCCAATTGTTTTATTCACCAAATGAAATATTGACAACACAATGTGTTCCAAGTTACATTACAACAGCAATCAAAACTTTTGATCCTCAAATTGAACATGAAATATGTGTGTTGGCAGAAATATTATGGAGAAAAACACCAAAAGAAAAAAATTTAATAATAAAAAAAAATAAAAACACCAAAATGTACTTTTCACCAGAAACTTTTAAAAATCACGAAGAATAAAAGTTGACTTACACTCTTGGATATTATGATGAATTGGAAGAACATGGATTAACCAATTTACTTAGTGTTGTACACATCATCGTTTGTGTATTTCCAACATCGGTTGGAATTGAACGGGTTTTTTCAAAACTTCGTGAAATGCGCTCTAGGAACATGAAGCTCGAAACTGCATTTGAACGTCTGTTCTTTTGTTTAAAGAACAACAAGTGTTTAATAATTATTATATCATAATTGATAATTTTAAGTTACCATATTTTTAATATCGATATATATTATGTAAATCTTTTTTTTATATTTTGGTATTTTTTTATTTGCTGACATAAATTTAACAAAACCCCCACCCATCACCTTGAATGGGCAAAGGGGAGAGATGATCATCTAGGTTAACCCAAGGTTAGCATTGATCACTCTCCAATTTCAAACAATTAATAAATTATATTAATCAAGTTCAAAATAATTATTAATTATGGGTAATAATATGTTATTATAGTATATTATATTAATTGTTTTCTTTTTAAAAATCGTGTCTAAGAAAACCAACAATAATTAAATTTTATTAAACTTAAATTATGTTTTAGCTCACTTTTTCTTAACACCCACTGAATTATCCTTTTGGTTAGTTTATAAAATATGAGATAATTGTATAATTAATATCAAAATATAAGCTGTGAATTTAAAATTATGGATGAAAAGGAAGGAAAAGTTTAAACACTTTTGTTGATAACGTTTTTGTATTCACAAGACTAAATTTGCTGTTGATAAAGTGATCCGAGTAGCTACTTGCAGATAGTTTAAAATGTTAAATTACAAACACGAATAATAACACCAAGTTAAAGTACGAAGTTAATGGTTTAATATTAATTTTTAACATTCTTTATGTTATTTAGCGTTAATCTTATTGCATTAAATAACACCATTCTTATATTGTGTGTAATTGAACAAATATATTGAATCGAAATGTAATACATTTAAAACTTGGTGATATCAATATTGCACACTCAATCATAACAATAACACAACAATATTATAATATATTTTATGAATAGTAATTCATCAATATATTATATTTTATAGTTCAATTTGATTTATTGTGATTACAACACATGTGACATAATCAAGTAAAACGAGAGGTTGGGTTCTATAAACACAATTTGGGCAACAAAATCACTTCTTATAATTGCCACAAACAACGAGAACAAAAATCACCTTGTTTCGAAATAAAAAAGGTTATTAAAACAGCTATTAAGTATATAAAACACAAACATATCTATGTTTTATTTAATATTGCTTAAAGACATCCAATGGTTTTTTAAGTAAATCCAACATCTCAGGAATTGATATTATAATTATTTTTTCTCTCAAAAGCGGGCATTTTTGGCCAAATAAACCTCAAAAATCTCGCTATAGAGCACTACCATAAGAGATGTTTTAGTCTAAAACGGCCGCTCTTGAAATAACTTGCTTGTAAGAAGTGAAACTTTTGGAGGTTAGACTGTAAATCCAACTAAAATGATAATATGGAATTAATCAGTTATTTTATTATTTTACATATATTATATGATTAATAATTGTACATTAAAATAATAATTTAAATTCTTAAAATTAATAATTTAATAAATTGTTATTTTATTTTATTATCTATAAAAACTAGATAAAAATATATAATAACCATTAATTTATATAATGAATAATACAATAAAAATATCATAAATTCACATATTAAGCTTTTTATTCATTAATTATTAATATTTTCTTATGATTTGTAGAATTAATAACGAGTTATATAATTGTGAGTTAATAAATTAAAATAAAATTTAAATTGAGTAAATTAAAAATATTTATTTTCAATTTAAAAGATATAATTATTTTTAATTAAATTATTAGTTTATTAGTTATTAATTATAAAAATGCTTAAAAAAGTTTTGTCAAATTCATTTACAAATCTATTTGTTTTAAGCCGAAATTAAAATCAGTGATATGTTAAAAATATTGTTGATTATTTTTGTTGATAATATTTGTTATTATATCAACAATGATAGTAATAACAATTTATAATAAAAATAAATAATAAATTTGTTTTGTTTTAATTGTTAGAAATTGTCGAGTTTATTTTCTTATTTATAAATTATAGTTTTTAAATGAATTACACAAATTATGTGATTGTTATTTAATTATATTAATTAAATTTAATGTTTTATTTAACATGTATAAAAATTAATTTCCTTCATAATTTGGTTTGGGGGTTTTCTTTCGATTAATTATTTGAATTGTGATTGATGTCTTAAGAGAATATTGCCATAAATAATAGATTTATACTATATTTATAGGTT
>NW_004191921.1:7659-9301 GCF_000330505.1 Entamoeba invadens IP1
ACATGTTTATATATATTATATATATATAAATTTAATCATGTATCTAAATTTTAATTAACTTTGTGTTTTTATTATCAAATTAATTACTTTTTTAATTTAACTTATAATTACAGTCAAATTAACTTATTTCTTTGGTTGACAAAAAACAATTTGAATGTTTTTTGACATTTTTTTCAAAATACCTTTTGAAGAAAATTAGTAAATTCTCATAATTTATCTCATAAAAGACAAAATAGAAAAATACGAAACAATAGATATTAAAGGAAATCTTTAATAATACATTTTACTGAGCTTATTCATTGGTAACGACTCTCTCAGTGGTTTATATAAATGTTTTAAGCTTCGCAACAAGGATACAAGAGAAATACGACTAAAAACCTGAACAGTTTGTTTGTTGTTTGTTTTATATCCAGAACCAAAGAGACAAACACTGGAATGAAAAATTTGGAAAATGCCTTATTAAGCAAAAGGAAGGACTTATGATTAAGAGTGAAACGACAGTGTAAATAAAATGAGGCAATAATTTTTGCAATACCATTATTTGAAAGGAGAGTTTTTTTAATGAGGAATTGTAGCTTATGTATTGAAAAATATTCGAGAAAACTTGTAGTGTTTGGGGAAAAAAGTGGTAGAGACCAAAACATGTAACATTGTTGAATTGGTGGGAAGTGCTTGATTTGCATGTCTTGGAACGTGTACCGAGGTGTTCGGCATTGTAGCAAAAAAAGAAATTAAGTGGGAACGAAGGAAAAAACACAATGTCACACAAACATCATATGTTTTAGCGAGAAAAGTTTTAAGTTAAAATGTTGAGATGAAAAGTTGTACTATGTTTGAGTGCTAAATACTTTAGTAAATTGTTTGGATGGAGTATCAATTTGCAAATTATGTATTATTGACTTGTTTACATTATTATGTTTAATTGTGTTTTTTGTTTGTTATCTAAGGTTTCTGATAACAAATGTATTTTTGTTTTCAATTTTGTTAAAAGAACGATTTTGACAAATTGTGTTATGGTATTTAATTGACATATTGTATTTTTTGTTTTTAGTTTTGTTATTGTTTTTTGTTTGTATTTTTGTTATAAAAATGTTATTAATCCCGTTAAATTGGTCATTTATTACCTATCATTTTTGGGAAGATAATTCACTTTCGGATTTGTTCATGTTTTAACTACATTTTTATTATAGTTTTAATTGTATTATAAATTTATTGTTTTGATTAAAAGGGAAAAATATATTTCCTCCTATATCTGCCGATGGATAAATATTGAACCCGAACCTGCCACGTCACAATAACAAAAACAACAAAATGTCATTCTTATGGTTTTTGTTTATAATATTGTTAATAATTAAAAACTATACATTTGTTAATAACATTTCCCGTGTTTTAATTATTATATGCAAAGATATTAAGTCGGGTTTTTCTTTAAACGGAATTGAAAAATTTCAATTAATCCTTATGAGGTTTCTTTTCATCTTTTTTGAGTTGATTACGGTTTATTACAAATCGCAATTTCTTTCTCTTGGACGCTTCATCAACCAATTTAGAAGTTTTAGTAGCCCTTTTTCCTTTGCATTTAATAGTCTTTGGATCTTTTATCTCTCCTTTTGAATACACGTTGGTGTCTTCTTTCAACTTT
>NW_004191921.1:9401-12677 GCF_000330505.1 Entamoeba invadens IP1
CTTTCAAAAACGTAATGACCAAATTACACTGTTTCTTAGTGTCCATCTTCGCAGCTTTCATTCTGACATGTTAAAGAATGCCCGGTTCACTACAATCTTGTTATGACTTTTGATAGTGGATGATGGAAGCCCCATTTCTGTTTCCTTTATAATTGTTCTTTCAAAACACTACTCAATTGATCATGAGAACCTTTTATCACGTTAAATTCGCCGTGTAATGAATGCCAAGGATTATAATAAATACCCACACATTTTGTTTTATACAAATAAAAAATTATTTTGGATGTGCACTCTTTGTGTTTGCATGTGTATATCTGTTTAATTTGATTAATTCCTGTGTTTATAGCTTTATATATTTGAACGTTACTGGTTCCAATCAAATAAAATGAAAATGTTTTCAACTGTTCTGTACACAATGTTGGATAATCTAAATTTAACATTTTCCAAAGCCCTTCTTCAATTTTTTCATTAACTGAAGACAATTCTGTTTCTTTTGATATTTGTTGTTGAATCAACATAAAAGGTATTTCATAATCTTTAAATGTTTCAATAACTTCAGATGGTGTTGATTCAATGCTGTAACTTAATAATTGTGTTTTTACAATGTTTTGTTGATGTTGTTGATCTTTGTCTGTCTTGAGGTATATGTCCATTATATTTTAGAGTTCATTATTGTTATTAATAATCAGTTTATGGAAACTTCCGACTAAAACACGGGAAATGTTATTAACAAATGTATAGTTTTTAATTATTAACAATATTATAAACAAAAACCATAATAATAACATTTTGTTGTTTTTGTTATTGTGACGTGGCAGGTTCGGGTTCAATATTTATCCATCATATCTGCCTTTTTTTATCTCATTTTTACTACTAAAATATTGTATGTATACTATATATTTATTATTTTATTTTTTATATTAATGATTAAATAAATGTTATTAAAATGTTATATAATATTATTATAATTATGTACTAATAAATACAACAAAAATTATTATAATCAATAATACAAAAGAATAATTTTGTTCAATTTGTTTAGTTATAGTATGGTTAATTTTATTATGTTGTTTTAATAAACAAATTAAATTAAATAAACAATATTTATACTATATCGTTTTGTTATATATTTATAATTGTTTAACTATATATTTTTACTAATGTTCTAAATAGAGACCGAGGATGAGGGGAGTTTTAAATTCATTTTGCCAAAAATATTTCAGTGCAAAAAATCAATTCTTGCCGAATCATGGCCAGACCACTCCTTTTCGATTTTTTGGGGTTTCTCTTTTTTATTTTTAGATTCTCTGCGTTCTAAACAATTTTAATCGAACTTCGAATAAACCCAATTTCTTCGCTGAACCACAAAAAGTATTTTTCAATTGCGCCCTGTACTTGTATTTGGTACACTTTTATCTGTTTGGATGATTTTGTGGCAAATGAGGGGTATAGTTTAATTATTGTTTATTGTACTATACATGTGATTTTAGGCAAAAGAATTTGCAAATTACCAAAAAAACTTATTGAGTCAGTCTGTTAACGTTGTT
Source organism: Entamoeba invadens IP1 (assembly GCF_000330505.1). Classification (NCBI taxonomy): domain Eukaryota; phylum Evosea; order Mastigamoebida; family Endamoebidae; genus Entamoeba; species Entamoeba invadens. The sequence goes on from NW_004191921.1 coordinate 10,949, forward strand.
CACTCCCCAAAGCCGACATGTTTAGAAACAATTCGACTCTACCAATGATGACATATACTGTATCGAAATGATAAAACAGAAATATCAAGACAAACTTAAGAACATAAAACTGAACTTGAACAAGAAAGGAAAGACCACATTAGACCCACTTGATTAAAGGGTTATATGAGAAAATATTGTTGAAATAACAATATGAACTGAAACTATTAAGAAGAATACCCAGATGGCTGAACAAGAGAAGGTCAAGACAATAAAGCACTTAAAAGTTGTATTAGAAAAAATAATGAAAACAAAGACTGAACTTGACGAAAAATGAAACAATAACGCAATCGACTATGTTTTTGAAGTAATCTGTTCTTCCTGGTGGTAATTTGTATTACCCACCAGCAATCAGTGCACCCATATCAAGTGCAATGACTCTACACTGCAAGTTCAAAGAAACAATATTTTTTAATCGCGGTTCCAAACATTTAACAACAGCTGTTTTACCAAACCCAAGTTCAACAATCAATGGTAATAAGACTATTTTTATTCGTTAATAATACAAATTTGTTGTTGTTTTATTTAAATTTTTTATTTATTTATTGAATAGTATTATTTTAATTTAATACTCAAGATAAAGAACAACAATTTTAACATTTTTTTTCTTTCAAAACAACATAAAATTAATAATATATGTGGTGATGTTTTGTAAATGATTTTTAAACATTTAAATAATGTATTATATTAAATTTATAAATTTTTTGTTTAAAAATAGTATATTTTACAATATTTCCTAAATACTGTATAATCCGGGTTAAAATCCAGTCCGGGTTTAATTAAATAATCGGGTTTAATTCATTCAAAAATAATTAAACCCGAAGTAAAAAAAATAATAAAAACAACACTTTTGGGTTTTATTACCACAGTCTTGTTTTTTGTTTAAATTTATGTTAAATAATTGGGTTTTCACCTAAACTAATCGGAATATTTGTTTTTGAATAAAAATGCATTATTTTTGTATCTGGAACTATTTTTTGGTACTATAATATTAAAAATTACTTATTATAAAATAATGTATAACTAAAAACGAACAAATCTACTCTAGTTTTTATTCGTTTTTATTTATTTAACACGTTTTCTTGTTTCCCTGTTAATTTTTTTATTAGGCAGTGTTATTTTTTTCTTTTTTTGTCGTTTGGTCTTTTAAAAAAAACTGTCATGCCCGTTTTATTTTTTCTTGACATTTTTCTGCACAAGGATATTACTCAAACCAACTAACAAATAAGAACTAGTTTAAATAAGATATTATATCGAAAATATAATTTTTATATTTTTTCGGGATTTACGCAATAGAAACATCAGAAATCCCGAGACATATATTTTCAAGCCGATAAAATTTTTAGTATTAGGCGATGTGCTTGGAGTATCTAAAACAGATTCACTATCAAGTACATTTCAACCACCTTGAATGTCATTGTTATTGAATATATAGATTAATATATACATTACATATAACAAACATGTTAACTTATTGTTTTAATACATTCTATAACACAGTTTGTTGTAGTTCAATGAATTGAAAAGATAATAGTTTGCTGACTTGTCTGTTTTGCGTTTTTTTAATTCTTTGTAATACGTTCCTTTGTTTTTATTCAACGTATTGGTGTGATTGTTTCATTTTTTACTAAAAATCTATCTAAAATTTAATTTGATTATTTTTGAGATGTGAACAAAAATTCTGAGTTGG
>NW_004191920.1:0-1159 GCF_000330505.1 Entamoeba invadens IP1
TCAATCATCTTCACCAAATTTAGAATATGTTGAAATTTTTATCAGCAATATTACCAATCATAGGCCCACAACAGGTACAGAATTTATTATAGGCTTAGCAACATTAACAACTTTATTCATTATGTTTCCATATGTCTTTAATACATGTCCACCTTTATTTAACATATTATTTGCAAAATTTTTTAGTGTTTTATAAAATCCAGGATGTCGCATTTCATATTTATAAAATTCATATTTTTACTCTTAATAAATGTCTAACATAAGAATTCCTTCAGTTTTAGAAGATGCTAATAGAGGTGATATCCTAAAATATTTTGATGAACAACAAAAAATAATTACTGCAAATGATGGTGTACATGATGCAAGAATGATAACTGTAAATGCTTATCAACAACAAGTTCCATTTAAATCTTCAGCTCATTCTAAGATTCAAATTACAGATCCATCTTTTCATGTAACTAACATTGATAAATCATATTTATCTGCAACAATAAAGTTATTACTTAAATTAATTCCAGAAACTACAAAGACTCCAACCAATAGTATTGAAAAAGAATCAAATGCATGTCAAGTATTTGTTGGATTAAAAGATTCAACACAATGGTTAGATAGTCTTAAAATTAATTGGAAAAATGGTTCTACTTATTATGAAAACACTAAGATGATTTATGAAACAACTATTGCTGCAAATTGTAGAACTCAACAAGAAAAATTATCAAGACCAAGTGTTTATTCAACTTGGGAATCTGCTTGGAAACATCAAAATAATGTATGCGGATGTTTTGTTAAACTTGATGATCTTATTAGAAATACATCATTTGAGGTAGAAATGAAAATAATTATTCCTTTAGATAATTTCTTACCATTACAATCTTTTACTAGTTATCCAAATGCTATATTTAATGAATTTGAACTTGATATTAAACAAAGAATTACTCAAAACTTTGTATTCTGTCAGGTTGATCCAGATGTATTAATAACTGAATATAATGAAAATCATAACTCAGATTCTCAAATTACAATGTTAGCTGATTTCAAAAATGGATTAACTAAAGAATTTACTCAATGTGGTGATAAGCTATGATGTTGTGTTATTGTTATTTCTCAACTGGAAATAGTTATTCACAATTTTATGGAACTATTCAAGTTATGGAATCTA
>NW_004191920.1:1259-2615 GCF_000330505.1 Entamoeba invadens IP1
TTTAATGTGGAGTAATATAACTATATATAATAATGGAATATATCTAATAGAACCAAATTTACAAATAACAAATACATCATCTATTATAGAAATATGTCAAGATTATTCACTAAAAATATATATGTCATCTAAAGCTGTATCTAATTTTACAGATTATAAAACATATATTATTAATTCATTAGGAAGAACTACTACAACTACAATTTATGATATTTTTGAATCAAGTACTGTTTATAATAATTATAATTCTAGAAACGATTTATGGTAAATTAAAACACTAATTCTCAAGTTAGTATTCTAACTGTAACTGAACAATGAAATAATAATCTGAATCAATATTGATTATATTATTTTTGTAATCAGTAAACCATATTTTTATTTTTCGTTTATTGTCTTTGATTTCAAATGTTTTTTGATTATCACTGTTAGCAAAAATTATAAATCCATCTTGTGAAGGATAATCATTACTAGAATTCAAATCACTTCTTAAAATATTTCCACAATCAATCTGACCTGATGAATTATAGAATCTAGTAGCAATAGTATTAATACATTTATTATTAGTAGAACAAACAAATTCAATTGGTAATTCAACTTCAAATTGATATGTATTTATTACTTTGCAATTATTATTATGTAAATTCATGTATAATTTTCTCATTTTATAGAACAAAAAATAAACAAACATATATTTATATAATTTATTTAACTGTGATACCAGCTTTTAACGCTTCTTTAGTTACTAATTTATCAAGTTTATATTGTGCTTTTGATCTAAGTTCTGCAATATCTTCTGTTGAATTAATTTCTTTTGATGATTTTTTCATTTCTGAAATAAGAATACTGTTCTTTTTCTTATTCATAATATCTGTATAAATTTGATTTAAATCTTCTTCACTCATTGCTTTAATTGTGTTGATATCTGGAATATTAGTTTTTAATTTATCTACCAATCCTTTATATTCTTCATAACCTCCAACAAAAGATGATGAAATACCTTTCATTATTTGTTTAAATATTTCTGTATTATCTTCATTATTAATAATTCCAGGTAATAATGAAGACATTAATTGATCAGTAACTTTTTTATACCAATTATCAGATTTTATGAAATTTAATTTTACTTTAAATACTGGTGATAATATATTTTCTCCAAAAAGTATTGAATTAATTACATTTCTAATTACTTGACTACCTAATGAAATATATTCAGGATTTAAAATTTTAGATAAATATTCTCTAATTTTATAATCCACAGTATTAAGTGATTTTGAAAATCCACTACCTTTACCAACTCTTGCATATCCATCAACATTATCATCTAATGGTAATAATCCTAGATAATTAAATAAGGAA
>NW_004191919.1:0-1635 GCF_000330505.1 Entamoeba invadens IP1
ATTTGTTTTTGTGTGTTTTAAAATTAAATATATTTTTATAAAATTTAGTAATTTTTTATTTGTTATTAATAAAAAATAACTATAATAATAAACAATATTATTTAATATGTAGTTTAATTATTTGTTAATCTGTTTTATTTATACATTTAAATTATTAATACAGTAAAACCTTTTAAAGAAAAAGGGTATAGACTATGATTTATGTGAATCCATTAAATATGGAGATGGAATAAGATAATTGAACACCGATGTCGATGGTAATTAGAACCATGAGACATTTGAAAAGATCAGAGACAAATATCAAAAATAATTTTTGCGACTTGAAAATATTCAATATTTACACGTTGACAATTTAGATACAATATATTTTGTTGGAAATATTCTGATATTTTTTAAATCCGATGAAAGAAACCTTGTGAATTAAACTTATTTTAGTATAAAATAATGAAGACATAGTTCAAATAAATATCAGCCAATTGTTATTTATATTGTATTAGTTTGTGGCATATTGAAATGTTATAAAACGTGTTTATGTTTTGATTTTTTGAAATTGGTTGTTTTTAAACCAAAAGTTGTTTTTTGAGTGTATTTTATTATAAAAGTTCTGAGACCAAAAAACAACAACACGTCTTAATAAGTGTGCTATCTTATGTTAGCAACATTACTGGTGTTAACCACACGATAACACGACAAAAAACACAAAAAAAACAACACAAAAGCTTTCATTCAACTTAAAAAGTCGTAGGAAGGAACAAAGCGAGTACTCTCAACTAAATTAATTACAATTTCATTTAATGGGTTTTTACACATCAATCATAAATACCAAGATTTTAATAAAAATGAAATTAGAAACAGTGATGTTACATCTGTTGTAAATTACTATTATAAAACAATGTTCTGATATTATTAATGACAATACAATACGTGGTTATAGCAAACGATTTCGAGTATTATCGCACGTATTCATTCAAAATCAACATAATTATTTACATTTTATTCAAATGTTTTTTTCAAAAACTATATTATTGAATTGTTATTTTACATTTATTAATTAAGTCCAATGAAATAACAAAGTAATCAATCAATAATAATCAAACTACTCTTTTTTCTTCATTGATTTTATTCTATGTTTTTAACCTTTGTGAATTGCTCTTGATTATATTCATCATTTGAGCGATCAAACCTATGAACATTTTTTGTTTTGAGTAGTATATAACGCTATTTAAGCACATATCATCAATATATCTCAGTGTTTAGTCATTTTGTTTTTTGATTGTCTTTTTAACAATATCGAGGCACTTTTTAGAATAAAAAAGTCACAAATACAATAGAAGCGTAACCAGTAATTGGTGCTTGTATTTAAATGTATTGTGTTGATATTGAATGGTAATATCATTTGCCATTTAGAAGTGTTTATTTGTAATTTGAATAATTGTCATGATTACCATGTGTTTGTGTTTGAGAACAAGAATAAACGCTTTTGTATATCTAGAGTCATCATAGTAGAAGTTGTGTCATATATTTGAATGGTATATATAAACCACGTAAATTTTCATTTACATGGTTTGCCGACTCTTCATAAGCCGGCCTATCATTGAGTACTTATATTCTACGTGATTAATATTTTTAATGTTT
>NW_004191919.1:1735-21037 GCF_000330505.1 Entamoeba invadens IP1
TATATATATTGTTGTATTTTTAAAGTTTAAATAAAAAGGTATTAATTCAAAAAAATTGTCGTATTTGAAAAAATTAATATTGTTGGAATAACAGTTTTAATTTGGTGGTATATTTTTTATAGAATTCAAAATTATCATAAATCATTTATTTTTAAAAGTTTTATTATTTTTATATTAAAATGATAATATTTTATGCGTTTTTTTAAATACAAAAGTAACTGTTATTAGAAAAGTCAACGAAATAAAAATAAAATTGTCTATCGAAAAAAAGCAAATTTATTGTATTCTAATTATTGTCTTATTAAGCAAACAATGAATTAAATTTTTATTACAATCAAATTATTACAATCAAGGAAAATAACTTTGTTGTAAAAATAGACATCGAACAAGCAATAAAGCTTTTTTAATTCAGTCATTAATTGCATTGGCTATAGCAAACAAATGGCACAAAGAAATTAATCTCAGGAATTTATTTTATTTTTAAATTCAACAAGTTATTTATACTTTAAATAAAGTTTATTTTTAAATAAAATTGACAAATTTATAATATTTTCTTTAATTGTTTGTTATTATTGTCTAAATTAATAAAGTTGTTTATTGTCGGATTTTTTAAAAAATACTTTCGATTTATTTTAATTCTTTAAACTCTAACCATCTTATTTATTCATTAAATTTTCTTGACTTTTTTGATTTAATTGTATTTATAGAAATATAGTTATTTTTTTGTGAAATAATCTTGCATCTTAAGCTTTGTAATTATTAGTAATGACCGATATGTGGTGTTTTGAAGAAAAAAAGAAAGTGTCTTATACAATATAATTCAATTATTTCAAAACGATTTAAACCATAAATTGAAGTGACGATTTTTTTAATATAGATATAGTTTTTTATTTTAAAACCAAATCAATTAGTTGTGGTCAGGTTTTTGTCACCAAATCGCGGTTTTAGTGTTGTCATTCCAATCACCAAACCATTTAATAATTATATACACAATAAACCCAATTTTATGAAAAAGCTTTGTATTAATATCTGTATTGGGGGTTTTCCTTATATTAATTATAACTGAGAAAATGTTCTGTTAATTCCTAAAAAAACAAATTTAAATTCTTTTTTATTTCTTTTAATCAATTTATAAAATACACATAACCATGATTTCAATCCAATGAGAACAACAAGTAAGTCTTTGCTGATCCAACACAATCAAGACATTGTCTCACAAATACCAGAGCCACTACTATATGTTAAATGGAATGCCTAAACCTCCATCTTCCTTTCACTAAATATCCAAATTCATTGCTAAATAAATTTATACCTCTTTTTTCTCCAAAAGTTGTTTCAAAACATTTGTTCAAAAATAATTTCAATAATTTTTGGCCAAGCCGTCTGCGACTTTGTTGGTCTTTCATCTGAATTTTTCTCTAAAGCACAATCCAAATCAATTTATAAACACAAGAGAATCACATTTTTATGTTATTTGGACTGACGACACCGATCAGTCGTTATTAATACTCGACTCTTTAGTAGCAAACAATGGAAATTGTGTTCCAGAAGATTTTGCCGCGTGTTGTCTTTATTGGTACAATTTCTGGTTTTCGGAAGTCGGCGATATAAAGCCGTCGGATGTTGGAAATCCACACGTGAAGTGTTTTGTCGTCTAAAAACTTCATCAAAACACTCATCAAAAAAATAAATGGACGTTTGAGAAAGAGGAGGACGGCGTGCGTCTAATGGGGGTGTGATGAGGACTTCAATTGCTGCTATTCTTTGATTTTGGGATATCAAAAAGGTGGAAGAGACTGCAAACACCTTTGGGAATGTGACTCATCACGACCCATGATGCCAGGCCTCATTTTTATAATAGTCAATTTAATTGGCGAGTTTCTACAATGCGAGTGTGATTGCCAAAAAGCGATCAATTTAGCACGAGAAAGAATAAGAAAGTACATAAAAAACAACAAGGTGTTTTATTCTGGTTTTGATAAATTCACAAATCCACAAAGTTTAGAACAACTTGAGTTGAATAAATTGATTGAATATACATATATAAGCCAGTTAAACGTACAGTGCAGAGTCGGAGTGGCACAAATAATAAAAAAATGATGGAAAAGGTGACAAGGAAATAATCGAAAGTGTGTTGATGGCTGTAATTTATAAAGTAAAAGATGCAGACACAAATGCGGCAGTTGTTGGAGCTGTATTGGGTGCTTACATTGGTAATTTAGATATGTTTCCAAAATACTGGATTGAATTTGATCACAAAAATTGGCTTATTGAGAGGATCAATAGAATGTTAAAATTAATGAATTTAAAAGAAATTAAAGATGAAAAAATTTAAATGATAAATTATAGTTTATTATATTTTTATATACTTTTTAATCAAAAGTGTTTTATATGAAACACCCAGAAACTTTTCAAATGAAGTACAGTAAAACCTCCCAAGAGCGGGAGGGTGTGGGAATTTTGTTCTTTCAAAAGCGGGCATTTTTAGTCAATCAAACTTTAATTACCGCTCTATAGAGAACTCTATTTTTAGTTTTAATATAAAAAATGCCCGCTTTTTAAAAAAATATACTCTTCAAAGGTACCACTCTTGGAAATTTTACTGTAGTCATTCAAGAAATTGTGCCGGTTTCTTTTATTTTAGTCTTCTATCATTATCGAAATAAAATTGTTGTAAAAAATGATGTCAAATTAACATAATATAGTTAAATATACTATTTTAATAATAAAATGTTATTTTTAACTATATGATATTAATAAAATATTAAAAAACGGTAATCTATTTTCAATTATTTTTTGTGTTTATTTTTCTTTTTTTCCAAATAAATCATTGATATTTTGAACACCACTTGGTATCTTTGTTTTTTTTTAATTTAGTGCAGTTCAAGAAACAATTATATCCGATATGGGTCACTTCATCGGGCATTTCGACGTGTTGTAAATTAATATATTCTTAAAAACATCTATATCCAATACTTTTAAGTGACTTACTAAATGTGATAGAACTCAGTTTTCCACACTTTTGAAAAGCAAAAGGACCGATAATTACCACTCCATCTATACCTTCCACTTTTTCCAAATTAACACAAGAAGCAAAAAATTGTGTTCCAATCATTGTTAAACTTTGTGGTACGTGTACAACACTCAAATTAATGCAATTTTCAAAACACGAGACTTGAAGTTTCTTTATGTTTTTTTGGCAGTTCAATACTTTCAAGAATCAAACAGCAATAAAAACTTTGGACCCCAAATAATTCGACTGTGTATGGAAAAGTGATTTCAGAGAGAGACGTACAACGTAGAAAACTATTATCTGAAATATCAATTACACCCTCGGGTATATCAATACATTTTAAAGATTCGCAACCAATGAAGCACGACGATTGAATACTTTTTATCGACTTAGTCCCATACAAAAACTCAAATTCAGTCATTGAAAAATAATAATAATTTTGAAATTTTCTCTGTTTAATGTGATATGTGACTTTGACATCACAACTTTTTGGAGTTGTGTACACTTGGCAAATGCCTGCCAACCAATTTCAGTCACAGAGTCTGGAATTTCTATTGTATTCAATAAAATACACCCATTGAAACAATTTTCTCCAATATTTTTCAGACCATATTCTAACACTATTTTGAAAGAGATTTACAATTGGAAAAACACATACTTTTGAGTGACTCGACACTCTTGGGAATATTAAGGTCTAATAATTCTTGACAGCCTGAAAAGGCTAAATTACTTATTTCAGAGAGACGACTTGGCAAATTTATCCAACTTAAGTTTTGACAGTCTTAGAAAGCTCCAATTAATTGTTTATAGAAGGTTTTAAATGTCTCAGGAACTTCACCGAGGTGAGAGAATAACACCCATAAAAACATAGTGACCCGATAGAGGTGAGTCGACTTGGGAAGACTACTTCGACTAATGATCGACATTCAGCAAAAGATTTATCACATATTCGTCTTAATGATAATGGAAATATAAAAAATGTGAGAGAAGAACATAGGAAGATAGATTCATTATCGATACATGTGACTGTAGTTGGTATATCAATGGATTTCATTTCTCGTTCATTCAAAAAGCACTTTTCATCGATTTTGGTGACCAAATCAGACAAATGACTGTTGAAAGCAATTCTGTCTTTTTGTGTAAATTATATTTTTGAAAATAATAGAGTGCATTCGAACATGAGTGTCTTTGATTGATTAGAATTTGTTTTCGGAATACATGTCAAGCATGTTCATAGCAGTTTTGTAGTCAACTTCTTCGTGGACAATAATGCGGTAAAACTCCCTGTAAAAGTATGATGTCAAATGTTTAAAAGCCTAAAAAATTGTTTTATGGCCATAGAATTAAAGTCTCTAAATTTTCAAAAAAAATCAGTTTACTTCGAGTAAGAGTAATTGGTTTGTAATGAAACTTAGACATAGTCAAATCATATTTCTTACATACTAATTCAAGAGATATAAAATCTTGGAAAGAAGAAAAGTATTTCGAAACTATCATAATGTGGAAGCCATTTAAATGGTTCATATGTTAATATTTTTTTGATTATAAAGTTGTTTTTATATTTTTAAATTCTTTAGAGTTTTTCAGTTTTATGTTTGAATGAATGTTTTTAAAATCAAAAACAAAACTATTTTAGTTAATTATTGAACACAAATCAATACAAATAAAAAACTATTTAATTGAAATAAATGTTTTTTATTTTTATCAACTAAATAATTGAGAAATTAAAACCCAAAATAACTCTAACATTATAAAATTATGTTAATTAGTGGGTGTGTGTGATACAAAACAGTTGTAATATGTGGATGACAAATTTTAATAATTAGGCACAAGTTTATGTTTCAAAATATTGAAAAATAAACAAAAAATACACCACAGATAAATAATAAATTAACTTTGACAAATACTGATGTATTTTAGATAATAAAAACAATATAATTGATAAGTATTTTAGAAAATACATAAATTGATATTATTTGTAACAGTTATATTTAACTGTTATGAATTTGTTTAACATTTATATACATTGGTATTTTTATTAACAATATTCAAAACTTTAATGCAGATGTGATTGTTTTTTAATTTTCAAAAAACAACACTTTTAAATGTTAAAATGTTTATTGACAAAATAAAAACAACAAAAGCAGAAATGCAAATAATAAGCATTTGGTTAATATCTTTAATAAAACGAAAGCAATTAATTTAGAAGAAAGATGTCATAAATTATTTAAGCCATAAAACATAAACAATATGAGATTGTTTATTCGATGAACAATAAAGTCATTTACTTAAAGACATCGTAATGCAAACATAAATTGACCACCCCAATATAATTCAAAATTAATTTTAAAAATATAAAGTGATAATGAGTTTGATTTAATTTGGTTTATAGTTTAAAAAACTATTTTTGATGTTTAATTTATATAGTAAAAATATATATTAAAAATTTATTAATATTTTAATAAATTTTTATAACTTTTTATAATATTTTTAATTATTAATAAGAACCCCATAATTTTTTAAAAATATAAATCATATAATAATTAATAAAAAGTTGATTATTGATTAGCAAGTGATCGAGTGTGACCAACTCAATTCGTCACCAGAACCAAATGCAAGAAGATTCATTTGGCTGAGCTCGTTTGAATAAGACTGATGCTCGTTGAAGTATAGAAAGCCCTGTCCTCTAGACGCCTTTGATCTGCCCGTCGGGCTAGAGGTCTTTGGCCGAAGCAACACGGCTATATTTTTAAAAGTACATTACCGACGATAATTTGGATAACTTAAAATAAAACATTTTCATCATGATGATTTATGTTTTATAACGACAAACGCAAACAACTAAATTTATTAATATAAAAGGTATGGTAATTTATTTTTTTTCAACAGGCGTATATTATTGATTAATACTAAAATAAGAGTTTTCTTTAAAATAATTTAAAGGCTTGTTTACTAATAATGTGTTTTGGATTTTTTTACATTTTATATGTATAACTGTTAAGAAAGTTGATTGTATTATACAAACATTAAAACAATTTTTTATAACAAATTAAATCAAACAATGTTTTTGAAGTTAATAAATTTCAAATAAATTTAAAAGTTTAAACAAATATCTTTTTTTCCCACAGCTTTGTGATTTTAGATACCTTTTTTGAAAATAATAAACAAGTTGATTACTATATAACACGACATTTGAACATGGGTTAACACACTTTTAACACGTTTTCATTGTTAGTATGGCAATAGTCAATAAAATTGAATTTATACAATAAATATATCCATATAAATATTTTTATAGACAGAACATCTGTCTGTAAGCCAGTTATATCTTCAACAAATGTTGTTTAAATATTAGAAACAATTAAACACAATAAAAAGTTCTTGTCGTCTTTGTTTCTTTTGAGTGTGCAGAATTTAGGCAAGTGCACCAAAATTGGACACACTTGATGATGAGCAAACAAACTTCAAATTCTTTAAATTAGATGCAACTTTAACAACAGATTGTGATGAATATATTCAATTTTTTAATTATTTTTTTCGACAACCAAAAAAAAAGACTTGTAAAAGAAACTTAGCAATTTTGAAGTTCTTGAGAAAAAACTTAAGATGGTATGATATAATATTTATAACTGCTTTAACGAAATTAATTTCTTCACAACACTTATAAATTTACATGTCAGACTATTGCTTCCATCATTAAATTTAATATATTTTTTTGTTGTTTTTATTTTTGAAATATTTTGTAGAATAATCGATGATTTTACAAGTTTTCAAACGTCTTTGAATATACGTTTGTTAAGTGAACATAAAGTTTTTTGTCAAATCAGTGCAATTCCGACATACTGTTGAACACCAACAATGATTTTTTGACAAATAATTTTTTTAGAAAGTCCAATTTTGAACTTGTCACTTTTTGATAAAAGTGATTCTTTGTGTTTTTATTTAAAACAAAGTGAATTTCCTCTTTAAAATTAAATAAAAAATCAATATCACTGATTGTTACCATTTTTGTTCATTAATGTATAGATGTAATTCTTGGTTTTATTCCTTAGTATTATTTATTTTGTAAATTGAAGTTTTTGAAATTCTAGTAAAAGATCAAGCGAAGATTATTTCAATTGTTGTTGTGGATAAGTTGTCTTTATCAAATAATTATTATTATCATTATAAGTAATATCTGCTTCAAAAAATATTTACTGTAATTGTGGTGTTATTAAAACAATTTTCTAAAACAAATGACAATTTCTAACCCTGTATCTTTTTCTAATTTTTTTGTTATAATAAATTTATTCACAAAAAAAGATTAAATTAAAAAAGATCAATTTCATTGTTATGTAATTGGTTTTGGAGTCATTAAATATCGATAATTTGTTTTAATTTATATAAGCAGAGTCGGGATTTTTAATTTATTTCCCTATTGTTTAAAAGAAATCAAAAAGGCAAATGGCCATAAATCGGGTTTAAGATATATAATACTGACCATTATATAAGGTACAATCAAAAAACAATATTTTTTTTAATTGTTGAATTTGACTGTATATTATTCAAATCTAATCGATAAACAAATAAAAGTTAAATATTTTAATTTTATATATTAATTTATAAGAAAAACTATGAACCTTATATTTAAAAATAAACAAAAAGAGTATAATTTGTGATTATAAATTTAAGAAATATCAAAACATATCTTTATTTAAACGTTTTAATAAAAATACTTTATATATTAATACATTTGTATATAAACAAGCTTTCGCTTTAATTTTGTTAAGAGAATTAAAAAATCATAGTAATAATATTTTTTATTTGAAAATAGCAAAAATTTTGTTGTTAAATGTTTTTTAAAAATAAAAAAATTATTAAATAAAAAACAAAAAATCAGTTGTATAGGGGTGGAAAAAAACCGCTTTTGATAATTTTTGGTGAATAATGGTAAAATGTTTTCTAAATGTTATTTGATTTTATTTTTTTTATTTAAACAAAAAGAAAAAAACATCATTTTCATTTTGCTTGAGCATTTTTTCGAAGTGTTTTGAAGAAGGCTGTTAAAGTCTATTTATATTACAAAGAAAAGCTGAGTTATTAAAGAATTTATTTGAAAGAAAACGGGAAACAGCTTAAAATCGTAAGACCAATAACCAAATATACATAAATATTAATTAATTTTTATTATAACATATTAGTGTAGTAAACGCAGTTTTTGTTAGTCTTATATCGTTTGAATTAACAAAACAAATTATCATCTTTGCAATCTGCCTCATCATATTCCTTATCTTCAGAGCAATTTATGTAAAGTTTTTTGTCATTGTTGTTTTTTGTGCTTTGTTTTGTCTTCATAAACACATGAGTTCAAGTCTAAGTTGTCACTATCGTTTTTTGATGTTGTTAAACATAATAAACAAACTGTTTGATTTTGCAATGAAAGAGATAATTTGATATAGTCGCTGTTGGAGATCTCCTTATAAACCCTTATTATTGGTAAAAAAAGAACATACATTTTTTTCTAGATCATGTTTGCAATAAAACAATACCAACTATGTAAATTATGATTATTAGTAAAGTTAGTGCATTATATAATTATTTTGCTTGGATATTGTCAAATGAAAAATAATTTTGTTTTAAATGTTTAATCTATTGCCAACCCATGATTTATATTATAATTAATGACATTGCTAAAAGGGGGCTAAAAACCCGCTTTTTTGAAAAATCGCTTCTTTTTTTTATGGTAAAAATAATAAAAATGTTATTTATTTTGTCTTTTTTGTTATTGTTTTTTCGTTTACAAAAAGAAAAAATAACAACGACAACAACATTGCCAAAGCTCTTTAAGAATATTTTAGAAGGAAAATCAATTATTTCTTATTTTATTGGGAAAAAACATCATAGTTTAGCCACAGGTTATGTATTCTTTCAGGAAAGTTACGAAAACAATGACGAAAAACAAATCATAAATAGACTATGATTACAAAACATTTCAAGTTATTTTTGACTTTATTACAAACTATTAAAATATAATAAAAACAATTAAAACAAATTAATTGAATAAGTCTAACGCAGCTTTCACCGCGTTGATATGATGCACATGGACTGCCCAGTTAGATTAAATTAAATAAGGAAAGTCGCTTTAGTCTTGATTTGTTTTGAAGTTGTAACGTATCAAACACAACACGTTTATGGCACAAAATGTTAAACCACATTTTTTTATTTGTTATTGTCAAAACCATCCACGCACTCTTTCCTCTCCTCACCATGTCAAATCCACACTCTCTCGCCATTATTTATATCACCTCCTCATTTGTTCACACATATATAAATACCAGTTTTATAAGTTTAAATACTCTTTTTGAAAAGACGAATTATTTTCCAATCAAAGTAGTTTTGAATATTTTTTATCAAAAATCCCATATTTTTGTATTAAAGAAAGGCTCATTTTTTAAAGTTTGTGTTATTGATGTTTCCATAACAGAATTTAAAATTGTAAACAACCATTTTTTCTAAAATTAAAAACAACACATTGTTTAAAAGGAAACAATTTGTGAATTGCGATAGAACTGATAATTGTTTTTATACTTATTTGTTATTATAATTTTCATTATTTATATTTATTATTGAAAGACAAAAGACGAAAATACAGATCTCAATAATATGATATTTTTAATTAAATAACTAAAATATATTAGATGTTATATAAACTAATCATTTTGTCGATAAAATAAATTATATCTCTATTAATATCACTTCTAATTTTTAACATTTCAATTATTTTTGTTAATTTTTATCGCAAAGTTTCTTATTAAATAATTATAAAAAACAAGTTATAAAAAACTCCAAAGAAAATAAATTTATGGTTAAAATTAATTAAACCAATACCATCTTAAATTAAAATTGTTTAAGAATCATTCTCATTGTCGAATTTTCGAGGTTTCTTCCCTTTGTTGACTTTCTTTTTGGTTTCCTTTGAGACTCTATCGAGTCGCTCTTTTTCAAGACGGCGCTTTTTTATTTGAATGTTTTCAAGAGAAATACGTTTGGGTTCTTTTGTTTCTTTGGGGGTCCCCTTCTTTCCCAAGAATTTAGAGGCTTCTCTTGCTGAATTTATTTCAATTCTTATAACACCATGAATCAAATCGGATGGGTTATAATTAGGATTGATTTTTAAAGCTTTTTCTATTTCCTCTTGTGTTGGTTTTTTCACAGCCACTGTGATTCCAGCCTGAGAAAACGCGCTTGTAACATTGTCCCCATTTGCAACCACTTCCCAAGAATAGAGAATTTCTTTAATTCTTTCTTCTTCTGAAAGGTTCACAAAACCTTTCAAAAGATTTTTAAAATCGGGAGAATCCATTTTTAGAATATTTCCGACTTTGTGCTCAAATTTCCCCTCTTTTTCTTTTAACTCAAATTTGTGCTGCATCAACCCATTTTTGTTTTGTAAAAAACACCTTTTCTATCCCAAAAAATTCCCAAGTCTAAAGGCTGACACAGATGAGAACTATGGGCAACTTCTTTGATCATTTCGACGTGATTTTCTAAAAATAAATCTTCAATTTGTTTAGAAAAGTGACCAGAGAATCCATCGAGAATTAAGTATCCTTTCGTATCCGATCTAACTCCCATTTGCTCTCTTTTTGCCTTAATTGTTGGGAAAAAGACTCTTTTTAGCCAAAGTGTGTAAAAGTCTGTTGTCAGCATACCAGATTGTTGTGTTCTATTAATAGCTCTTTCACTTAAAATAGCAAGCGTGGTGTCTAACAAGGATAGACGTTTTGTTACCACAAGTGGAGTAAGTTTTGTTCCGTCAACACAAATGCAACAAAGTAAACTAATTCTGGCTTTATCCCGATCCACTTCGGTATAAACCTGCTCTCCCGACTCAACAGATGCATAAACAATTTGTTGAGTGGCGTCTACCCATTGAGCAAAACCAACTTCGTCTAAATTAAAAACCAATTCGAAACGTACCCCATCAAGTTTTTTCTTTAAGTCGGAATAATAGGACATAATTGACTCTGGTTTAACTTCTGCCCTATTTTTTTCCATTACAGGTGCCACTTTTTTCTCTAAACCTTCAATGTGTCCGACAATTTGATGCAATTGCCTCCTCTCTAAATTTTCCCGAAATTTTGCTTAATAAATAAGCCAGCACCCAAAGAAGAAAAACTCAACACATTTTTAATTTCAGCTTGAAGTTTTTCAATTTCTAAATCTGTTAGCTTTCTTGGTCGTCCTTTTTCGGGTTTTTGTCCTGTTTTCATTTCTTTTTTTAATTTTAGAAATTTGTGTTTTAACTCCATGAGATTTCATTGTCCCGAAAAAAAGCTCCAAAGAGACCAAAAATGAAAGATTGTTTGTTTTGAGCGATTCTGAAATATCGGACGGAAGTTCAAAAAAACAAAAACGGATCTGATTCTAAAAGAATGAAAATTGAGCCAAATTACATTTTTTTTAAATTTTTAAACTTTTCAAAAGTGTCTGGACACGTTTTGAGATATTCAATGAGGCCAAAACTATTTGGAATTTTAGGACCTGCAAGGTGGAGGCTTTTAACCTTTTCCGAGCTCAGTTTATAAGGTTGTTTAATACCAGAAGGTGCCATAAGTTTATAAAGATTGTGTCTGGTCGAATTATATATCACATGATGTTTTAAGGATTCTGATAAATATTAAAAATGTAATTATTTAAATTATTATGTTTGGTTTTATTGTTGGCGTGCATCACTTTTTTTATCTGAACTTACTTGTAGTTATATGTAGTAAACCTGGGTTATCAAATGGGGTTTTAAGCTCAATCAACTCATTGGATTGATGCGTTGTTATTGATTAGGCTTGCTGCAAACAATTTAAGTATTGTTATATTTAATGAACGAATGTTTTGTGTGTGTTGGATTTGTTTTTTATTGAATAGATTAATTTAATTACTAAAATACAATTGATAGTTTTTATTTAAAAAAACTATTTACATTCTATTAATAAATAATAATCATTTTGATATTTTTTAGTAAATATAGTTTTATATTTATTGTTCTCTGATTATATCGTTTCATGACTTTAATTAAGAATCTATAAAACATGAAACACGTGTTTTGATATGGATCGATATAAATGAAAGCCACAACACAATTCATTTAACCTAAAGTAAATAAGAGTATACAACCAAATTGATTCTTCGATAAATCGAGTTTATTAACAACTATAATTGAATAATTGTTAATATTAGTAATTGTGTTGTATGTTCACTATTGGGGCAGTGATGAAGTTCAGAAACAAATTTTTACTTTTCTCTTCCTATCTTTAATTTCATCCCTTTGTGAATTAACTTAATAATATTTTAATTTAATTAACTATAAAAAATCATTTTTTATCCTATAATAAACACCAAATTAACACCATGAGTGCTTGATGAAACACTGTGTAAATAATTAATAAAAACTATTTTTGTCTTTCGGGCAACATTTAACTGTGTCATTGTATCATTATTCATTTAAAAAATATCATCTTTTGGTTACATGTTGAAAGAATACAACCTCTTTCTTCAACAATTTTTATACCCAAATTGATAAATACATTTTTGGGCAACATAATTGAATGGACAATAAAACCGATACCTTCACCATCTTGGCTTTATATAACTTAAATATATAACCAATTATTGTACAATGCCATTTTATTTTTTTGTGATTTTGCTCGTGGTTTTAAAACCGCTTCCATTCTTTTTGGTGTAAACTTGCCAATAAATTACATATATTTTGGTATTTAAAAGTAAATTATGCCACATTTTTGAAACTTTTATTCGAGTTTATTTTATCAGCAAAAGATTGTATTTTGTTTCCAATTTGTTAAAAATTGTAGAATAAACCATGGAGTTTTTGTTTTTTACCTATAAAAAATTGCCAACTTTGGAGATACCATGCACTATCTTTTTCGTCTTATTGTTATCCTCTCTTCTCGGCGTATAAAACAGATACCTTACCAAATTTAAAATGAACAACACTAATATAATACCAAAAAGACCGGTTTTGTAAAATAATCGAAAAGTTTTTAAATTTTTTCAAAAAACACAGAAAAAATATATCGGCATCCAAGCGTCTTAAAAACCGCTTCCATCATTTTGTCTTTTCAATTTTATTGAAAATTACCATATTTATTGTTTTGCTTCGTTTTTGGTCATAATTTATTAAAAAATGTTCACACACTTGAAGATGCAACGTATATACGATACTCAACATGAACTTGAAAAAGAGTTGGGAATGGGGAATTCAAACATCTTCGCTTGGAACTTGCCAATATAAAATATTTAAATTTGGCCATAAAACGCACTTTTGATTAATTGAGGAATAAATTTGTAGGGGTGATGGAAAAAAGGTGCATTTATCTTCTGATACAAAAATGTAGGTATATCATTATGAAATATGATCAAACTCTGTTAGAACATTAAATTTTATTCTTGAGTATGTTTATAACCACCACGAGTATCATCGATTCTACTCTTAAAAACAATGAAAAAAATTTAGAGGAAAATAAAGGGGGTGTGAAAAAAGGTGCACTCATGGGTTCAAGATTTATTAGTATTTGTATTCCAACAAATATTCGAAAAAAAGTTTGAAAAACAATTCAAAATAATTTTTGGTGTGTAACAATTTATTTTCGTTTTTATGTAATTAATTGTCCTCAAAATAAACTTTTGCTTGCTACTTTTAATAGTCTCGGTTTATGGCTTTGGCAAACTTTGCTTTTTTTCTGTAATAAAAAAATTTCACAAAAAAATAAAAAGGCTCTTTTCATTTTGTAAAATATTGTTTGAATAATAAACCCTGAATTTTTTCTTTTTTTGTTGAAACGGGAAAAAAATAAACTATAAATTTAATTATAATAAAATTAACAAAAAACTATTTTTTTGAAAGAATCGGTTTTTAAGCGGAAGCGGTTTTTTATCCCCCCTTTAAAGATAAAAATTGAATTGTATTAAATAATATATTAACTATTTATTATTATAATTTAACCATTTCTGGACCTAAAATTTATTAATAAAATTAATAAATTTACTATTAAATTATAATAAAAACCATAATTATCATTTTACTTATGCTCAAATCCGAATTGAATGATCACGAATTGATTCATTTGACACAACGTATCGAAGCTGTGGTTGTCGTTGTGTATCTCTTTTGAACTTTACAAGTGTTAAATGGTTTTCATTACTTTTCAGACCCACCATTTGATCAATTTTTGAAACAAGTTATAGTATAAATTATAATAAAATTATTAATGTTTTTAGTTATTTTATTCTTTTTTATAAAAGTATGTACTTAAATCCCAAAATATTGCATATATTTACTGTAATAAAATGAACAATAATGTCCATCAAATAGTAAGAAAGTTGTTGAATATCATTTCTTTATAATTAGTGAATAAAGGTATAAGAACCTCTCTAAAATAAACAACACATCAACTTTCACTTTGGCACCATGTCTTCTCAATAACGTATTTGGCTGATAACAGTCATTGTCTCCATGATGTTTTCAACAATTTTTATTGAAATGCACTTTTGGGCAAACATTTTGGCTGGCGGGAAACCGCTTCACTACCATTTACTTGTTTTATTGTATAAAATTAACGTTTTTTTGGAATTTTGCCGAGTTTTAAAATAAAAAATAATACGGTGGCGAAAAACCGCTTTAGATCTTTTTTGTTTTTTTCGTAACCAAATTCTTATTGTTTTATGATGAAAACTCATCCAATAACCAAATGTTGCCTTTTAAATTGTGAAAAAATAGTGTGTTTATTCTCGGCATACAAATATTTTTAACCAAATGTATTGAATAACATACAAATACACACAATAAACTTGAATTTATTCACCATACAGAAATGATTGCCGCACTTTCTGATCGTCCACAGTATCTTCCCAGTCTTTTTTAACATTTTTCTTCACTGCGGGAAACCGCTTTACTACCATTTCCTGATAAAATTACACATAATTATAACCAAACTTTCAATTTGCCTCAAATAATTGAGGTTTTTGTGAAAAAAAAGCAAAAACACTACAAATTATAACGGACATGTGCAGCGCCCTTTTACCGCTTCTGATAATTTACACAAAATTATCCGTCTTACATTGTTTTTATTGACCAATATTAATAAATTGCTTCGTTTATTTTATAAAAAGTTTCAAAAAAGCAAGTACAACGAAATAACGAGTCATTTATCGCTTGCTTGACAGGCACTTGAAAAACCGCTGGGAATGGATGCACTCACGTTCAGTTGGTGAGTAAGTCCAAAGTGCGTTTTTTCAGGTTGGCAGTGAAATGCATTTCTGAGCGAATGAGGTATCAAACAAGATGGGGTGTGTGATAAATGTGCAGTCGGTCTTTGCTGAGAGACATTGAAAAGTGGTCTATTAAAAACATGTGCTATGTTATATATTTACTATGTTGCTCGAGAGGTAATCGATTTGACTGTTGAGTATTTGTTTAATGGACGATTAAAAAATAAAAAAAAATATTAAGGAGTGAAAGGGGGTGTGAAAAAAGGTACACTTGCGGGTTAGTGTTTTTGAGTTTTTTATTTCTGCAAAAAATTGAAAAAATATTTAATAAAAAGTTCATTATTTTTTCATTTAATTATATTAATTTTAAAATGTTTTTTGGTTATTTTGACTTCAAAGAACAGTTTCGAAGTCAACCTTTCTTGCTCCTCCTTTTATCATTCGGCAAATCCAGCCTTTACTTTACATAAAAAAATAATTTACAAATTTTAATAACAAACATCGGCATCTTGAAAAAGTAATAGATATTCTTGTAAACCTTGTTTTTTGAATCAAATCGAGGAAAAGGAAAAAATTAAACTATACAAAAAACTATAATCATATTATCATTTTAATATTAAATTATCAAAAGCGGTTTTTTTAAAGCGGGGTTTTCTAGCTTTTTATGGAAATAATCGTATGTAAAAGGAGAAAAATATACAGTGCCTAAAATGGGTGGGCGAATTTTAAAGTATTAAGGCGGAAATAGTAAAAATTATGAAGCCCCTGTTTTTTCCTTAATTCGAAGAAAATGTTATTGTTTTTTGTTTTACAAAACACAAAAATTATTATTGTTTTTAATAACACAAAAACTTTTATTAACACTTTGTAAAAATAGCAATTCTAATTATACATTTAATTAATATTTTCAAGTTCCAAAAAAAAAATCAATAACTTTTCTTTTTTGCTTTTCTAAAAAATGAGTGAACAATTTCTAATCCACAAAACAAAACAAACCTAGCAGTGATCTTTCCTTTCTCTGTTTTATAATTTGTTTTTTTTTTCTAGTTCCAGTTTGGAATAAATGGTTTTTGATTTTAGTAAATTTAATTATAAAAAACTATTCATGAAAAAATCAATTAAAATTAAGTTTTTTCATCATTTCTGGAATCCATATTTTTAAGAAATCATCGTGATTGAACAGCTTATATTCAATATTGTTGTTGCAGTATTTTTCGATTGATTCCATCACTCTATATCCACATTTAAAACCATTTTATTAAATTGGAACTTAATTTTTAGCGGAATGTCTAATGCATAATTTATTGCTTTTCAACCATTTTCCAACAAAGTTGTTGATTTTTGTTGACGTAGACCAAGGTACCACGTGATAAAATTACGCGACATGATTAAGATCAACTCTGAACTCTTGTCAACGTTTGCTACACATTTTCTTAAAGAACGTTTTAAGACTATACAACAAAAAAAACGTCACAACTACAACCTGGCGTATTATTTTTTTGCCTCGTTTTTGTTTTAAAAAACAGGGAGCTGGTGTTATCTTTTCCCATATAAAGTATTTAAAAAAAGACTTAAAAACGAAAAAAAAACATTCTATAAAATAACACTGAAACATTTTTGGGCTTCGGCATTAACTGTGTAAATTTTGGTAAACGCTTGGTTGTGGTTACAAACACCAGTGTTAGTCCAACAAAATATTATACAATTCGTTTTGAAGCTTTTGCAGGCACCAAAGATTTTTGTCATAATCAAAAGAAGAGAAATTACCATCTAATCGCTGGATGGATATGACGAAGTATAAGAAAAAGTACATGTACAAAAGTGGTTCATAGAAATTCATTGACTTTTTGTGAAGACTGGAGCTTTTGAACAGTATCTCCTTTGCCTCCAGATAGAACAATTAAAGTAGGTGGGAAAGTCATCGATAGACTGAAACCAACTTTTAGGACGCACTTTTTCAAACCAACAAAGTACCTCACCAAAAATCGGGCGATGAGTATAAAACGCAATATTTTGATTGTTTTAATTTTTGAGTATATGCTTAATGTAATTGATGGATGTTCTTTTTTATAAATAAAATGTCATAATTTTCATTTATGATAAACGCGACATCATTGTATTTAATTTGAAATAATAAAAATATCAAGAAGCATTTGTGGTCTAAGGGCAGAATTCCACCCTTCCAAGGTGGAGATCCGGGTTCGAGTCCCGGCAAATGCATTTTTATTTATCAAACAAGCATGTTCTTATTGTTTGATTTAATAGTGTTTTAATATTGCAACGTATCAAATAACCAAGTATATGCTCAATTATGTTTACACTAAAATATTTACAGAATTGGAATTAAAAAAAATAATTGAATAGTAGATAATTTATGTATTTTGTTGGACTTTGTTTATTGTAACAACTTGAACTAAAGAAGTCAGTATAACCACAATAAATATAAATCCCTCTATACTATCCAAACATAATACTATCAAAATATAAGTTTTATAAATAACATCTAATGTGTTGTTTTCAAATTATAACAAAAGATGATACAGATAGTATAAAATTTGGGTGTCAAGAATAAATTGGGTGTCAGATTGATTTTGAGTTATTTAGTGGTTTTTCATATTTTTAGGGAGGGAAAAATAAAAAAAAACGAAACCCATTTTTTTACATTAACTAATCCCTAATTTATTTGACACCCAATTTATTCCTGACACCCTATTTTTCTACTATCTGTAATTACATTTTTTAAAACAAAACAACGTGGCCGAGTGGTCAAAAACGTATGACTCGAAATCATTTCTCATTTGAGGCGTAAATTCAAATCCTGCTGTTGTCGTTTTAAATTTTAGTCACTTTAACGAAGTCAATTTTAATTTTATAATAACAATTTAATTTAATTAAAATACATTTTATATTTATTAATTATTATAAATTTAAATAAACAATTTTATCAATTATTAACAAACTTTGTTTTTAATAAAAAACATTAGTTTTTTAATTATATCAAATAATATAAAAATATTATTATTTAAATCATATAAAACTTAATTTTGTTATTTCAATAATTGATATAAACTGTTATTATTTAATTATTATTTTATAATCATTTGAAATGATGTTTAACTTTTAATTTAGAAAAACAATTTTAAATTTGTCTTTTATAAATTTCACATAACCATATCAATTCGACCCAATAAGAACAACAAAAACGTCTTTGCTGATCAAAGATGTTTTGGATCAACACAACCAAGGTATTGTCTTCCAATACCTGAGGCACTACTAAATTCTAAAATAAAATGCCCAAACCACCATCTTCCTTTCACTGAATATCCAATACCATTGCCAAAAAGTTAATTATTTTTTGTTACACATCCTCCAAAAGTAGTTTCAAAACATTCGTTCAAAAAAATTTTCAACAAATTTTGGCCAAGCCTTCGGCGACGCTGTTGGTCTTTCAACTGAATTTCTTTTTTAAAAACAAGCCGAATTGATTAATAAACACGAAAGAACCACATTTTCATGTTTTTAAAAGATACTTATCTTTTCAAATGCATGAATATGGCTGGAAATGTGTCGACTGGACTGACGACACTGATCAGTCGCTTTTAATACATGACTCTTAAATAGCAAACAATGGAATCGTGTTCTAGATCACTTTAAAACACGCTGTCTCAATTAATACAATTTTGGCTTTTCTGAAGTCGGCGATAAAAAGTCGTCGGATGTTGGCATCCAATGATAAAAAATAATTTGTGATTAACTTAGTGATTAATTTGTGGTTATTTGCTGTTAAAAAATATACTTATATCATATTATACAACAACTATTCTGTCGATAAATTCTAGTTGCAAAAAAACACTTGTTTTACTTCATTACTTTTTGTAAAAATATATGAAAAATAATCCCGTTTATCCGGGAATATAACAGTGCTATTTAGTATATAATCAAAATATTTTTTTAATTCACAAACCATCAATTTCTATAACATCATAAATATTCCTGTATTATACCTTTATTGTTATAAACCTTGTTTG
>NW_004191919.1:21137-25095 GCF_000330505.1 Entamoeba invadens IP1
TAAAATCGTGTCGATATTAATTCGACTTTTAAAATTATTGTAACGAAACTTTCATTAAAAATATGATTTAGACTCAAAAATACCATATCATAACCAAGAATGTCACAAGATATCATGAAATTAAAAAGTGTACTACTTGTCTTATTGATAACAGTAACATGTTCAAGAGATATATACGTAGACAACACAATGGGTAGTGACCAAAATCCCGGAGACTCTAAAATTTATCCTTTCGAATCTCTTGAAAAAGCGATGTCATCAATGACATCAAGTGAAATTATTGAGCCAGTGACTGTTTATATAAAATCGGGGTATTATCCACTTATTAACAATTCACTTAAATTCACAAAATGGTCATTTAAAAACAGTACAATACCCCGCCCAATCACCTTGACCAAATACCCCAATGAAGACCCACCTATTATTACAGGTGGAGTCAAAATTCCGATATCTTCATTTCGTTCACTGAACTCGGAAACCGATAAAGCACAATACGAAAAAATTCAGACTTCAAAAAGGAAGTACATTAAAGTGTGTGATTTGGATAAGTTGTATAACCGAATCGACTTAGGAATTTTTGAAGCAAATTCGAATGCCGAAATTTATGTCGACGACAAGCGGTTCCGTGTGGCTCGGTACCCAAATTATGAGTACACAGACACATCACATCAAACTGAGAGAATATTCATATTACCACCAACAGACACTTCAGTTCAACTCACACCAAATGTGACTGGATATTACATTCCAAGAAAAGAAGTTCTTTGTGGCAATGAAACGACTTTTAAGAGTGAACAGAGTGTGAATGGAAAGTACTATTATCTCTATAAAAACGATTCCAATTACTGGACACTATCAACACGATTTGATTGTGGTGTCCCGACACAAAGTGACGGGGCTTATTTCACAGTCAAGCGAACTGTGATGGCTGGAGAAGTCAAAGCTGTTGAAGAGTCTGGCGCAAAGGGGAGTCCTGTGCTTCAACAGCCAAATTACATTTACAGAGGAAATATGTGGACTGCGTATGCACCAGAAAAGATGGGGAAAACATTTTATTATGCGAACGATAAATTGGATGAATATGCAAAATATGACTCTGTGTGGATGAGAGGGTATTGGCTCATCTTTTCACAGGACCAAGCAGTCAAAGGTAAAATTGATAAGAACAAAAGAACAGTAACTATTGATAGAGCTTTGGGTGGTGGAGATTATGAAGGGATGACTAGTGGAATGCCATTCTATATATATAACTTGGTAGAAGAATTGGATGAAGAGGGTGAGTACTATATTGATTATAAAGAAAAGAAATTGTATATCTACTTGCCGACTACTGTCAGTAAAGTGTGGATCTCACAAAGCACGTCTTTGTTAATAAATGTGGACACTTTTAATAATTTGACAATCCAAAATATCATATTTGAATATACACGAAAAGACATGATAAACGCATTTACAGCAACAAATATACTCATCAAAAATTGCACTTTTAGACACTCGGGGTTGAAAGCTATTTATTTCTCGGGAAATTATTCAACTATAACAAATAACATGTTTTATGATATCGGAGCTGAGGCTGTTGCTATGAGATGCGGTTTGTTTTTCATTGTATTATTACAAGTCTATTATTAAAAAGAAAAATTTTTAATTGATTACTATAAATTGAATAAAAACATTTAAACAGTAATTTTACAAATTAAAATAATTAAAAAAAATAATTATATTGTTATTTATTAATAATTATAATAAATTTTGTTATTATATTATAATAATATATATTATAATATAATTAATATTATATTACTTTATATTAATATTATTATATATATTAATATAAAGTACTATTGGATAAAAACTATAGTTTTTAAACTAAAAAGTGCTAGTTTTATAATTACAAACTCTTATAATTCAATAATTAATATATAACTATAATTGTAATATATGTTTATATAATAAATTTAAACTATTTTAATAAGAAACTAATATTATTATAAATTATAGTTTAAATAACAATAAGGAAACTTCACTACATTATATCGAGGAGAGTGCTATCTAACTCATAACTATGCCAACACGACGTCACAAGTATCATTTACTTTTGTCCCAGCGTTTTCTATTGGCATTGTTGGTAATTACATGAAGCATAATTACGTGGAAAACAATCCCCATTTGGGATATGGACATAATGGCGCGTATTTAGAGATCTCATACAATGAAGCTAAAAACATATGTACCCGAGCTTCTGATTGTGGTGCATTGTATTCTGGTACTCATTGGGAATATTCTGGTAATGTCATCAAGCGCAACTATTTCCACGACTCAACGGGATTTGGGCAACCGGGCGGATGGTCTTATGTCATTGGAATTTACTTAGACGACAACCTTTCGAAGCAAAGAGTCTACCAAAACGTCGTTTCTAATTTTGTTGGTTATGGTCTTGTGCAGGGCTCTGGGAGGTCCAACATTATTTATAATAACATATTCTATAATTGTAAGACAGGGTATTCGGGAGATTCTAGAGGACCAAGAAGGTATCACACGACTCCAAATGTGTTTTATAATTTACTGGATACGATGGTGAACAATGGAGTCGATAGATATACTTCTCCGTGGAAAGACCAATTTCCCGAATGGGCGCTGTTACCAAAAACGTCAGAAGAGTTGATGAAAGAAGAAAATTTACATTGGCTGTATATGGAGAACACTGAGATATACTGTAATGTATTATATAATAACACATGGGATCATGCATTTACCGAACAATGTAATAAGTATATGAAAAGATGGGAGATGAACACTAACTCGAGTCAAGATCCAATGTTTTATGATGTTGATAACAACGATTTTAGAATGAGAAAAGAGGGGGAAATTTACAAATATAATTGTTGGGAGGAAATACCTTATGAAACTATCGGAATTAATAAACAAGACAGTTCGTATAGTGTCTTGGCTGAGTTCTTAACTGTTATATGTCTTGTTGTCAGCTCATTTTAAAATAAGTGAAATGTCACTTTTTTATGTTTAATAATAATGTTAATATCAATACTACATATATAAATACAAATTTTCATCGTTACAGTCAAATTTAATAAGAGTGAAATAATAATATATTTGGTTTCTTAAGAAAGTGATTTTTTGGCCAATCAAACCTTAAAACTGCTTTATAAAACTCGATTTTTGGTTTTATTCTAAAAGAGCCCTCTCTTCAAAGTTACTGCTCTTAAAAGGTTTCACTGTAATTAATTTAGCAAAATACAGAACATGTAAATAATAAAATAAAGAACAAAGAAATTAATACATGAAACGGGAAGAACACTTTAATGTCATTTAAAACATCTAAACAGAAATGATTGTTTATAAATTATTTGTTAAATTTTATAACTTAATTCTTTTTGAAAAATACCATCAAACAGTAGACCTGTAAATTTTAAGCCAATGTGGTTTTTAAAAAAGTGACACAAGTAAATTACGCTGATGGTGTTGTTTCTCATTTATCGTTCAAGGACTTGTATCAATATTTCTATTTCGACAAATATTCACTTTCAAATAAATACAATGAATAAAAAATATTTAACAATTCAACTAATAAGACAACAAACACTTTAAAAATTTCAAAAAGATAATTAACAAGTTTTCCTTTCTGTGTAACATTAAAATTAACAAAAAGTAATATTTGAAATTATTAATTGTGTCTTTGTCAAAAGAAAGTGCATTTGATGTGAACATAATCAACAAACTTAAAAAACTGGAAATACCCCCCAAAAATCAAAATTGTCATTTTAATTAAAAATTATAAAATGACAACAATCAATGTGATGGAAAATGCACTGAAAATAGTTCCAAATTCGTTTTGTTGTTAAAGGAAAATATGGCGTTTGTCTATACAATTAAATTTGGAAACATTCATTTTGTATTAAAGAAAATGACGATGAAAATGCAAAGGAATTGTATGAACGACTGT